>NC_142932.1:49976095-49986095 GCF_046866305.1 Octopus bimaculoides | reverse complement strand
TTCGAAGAAGCAGATGTTTGGAAAATGTTATGGGAGAATCCTGAACACCATCACATGACTGAAGGTGGACTAATCGATTACAGTAAGAGCTGAGTGAACTGTCAGGTGGAGAGTTGACGATGTTAGTTCGACCGTATTTCATTTGCTATATGTTTTATGTTCCCCACTGTGTTGCGTTGTCTGTCCATGCATCGTACCTTCTTTGTATGAGCCTGTGTGCTTAAAATAAAGAAATAGGCGTTAGTTCGACCGTGTTGGTTTACCATGTTAGTTCGATGTGTGTTGGTTTAACAGTCGATAGTTGAACGGTTAATACTGAGTATCGTAACTCTGTTTGAGTAGAACGGAGTGCGTTCTGTGCTAACATATATTTCTGCGATAGGCTATTTGTAGATAACCACAACCAACTATTTATTTGTGTAATACCGTTTTACACCAGACATGTATACCCACGCCATAACAGAAAACATTATCATGGAAGGAAGAGAAAAGGGTAGTAGATCAAAAGACATACAAAGAACGCAATGAATGGACAATATCACAAGCTGGTTCGACAAAAGTGACAAGGCTGCTGGAGAACTCGCGCTTAATCGGAGAAACTTTCTTTGTAGTGTCATTAAACTGCTACTGGCGGACGACATATGACGACGACGAATTGATAAAATGAAGACCACTCCAATCTGTATTTCTTTTTTTACGAAAATATTGATCGATTCATTTTAATGGATTTATCTTTTACTTGACTCCTTTAGATTTTAAATAACCTGGGAGGGAGTTTTTGCTTACTAGTTGCAAATAGATTAAAATTGTTCAGTAGATTAAAATTTTACGTATATTAAAACTTTACTCACTGTATCCCACCCTATTAAAAATAGGCGAAGATATGGATCTATTTTAAAACGGGGGCGCCAGTTTTCATTTATGTTTTATGTAGTGTTTTTGATACGGAAAGACTTTCAAACTTCGTATACTTATCTATTTTGTGTTATAGAACAGAAAAATATTTTTGTACTCGAATTTATTTCATGTAAAAAATTGTCTTATTTCGATAATTTCTACTAATCACTGACGTCTATTCAGTTGAAAACAGTTAGCGCTGTAACGGTGTATATCGTATTAATCCCCTAACCCTAACACTAACCCTAACTAGACTGTTAACCGTAACCGTAACCCTAACTCTAACCCTAAAACTAACCCTAACTCTAGAATCCGAACTCTAAAATTGTTACACACATAGATACGCACAGTGTAATTTATTATATAAACAATATATGCGTATAAATTACGATTAAACCGGATGAAATATGTCACAGGGAATAACATTTTTATGACCGCCCAGCAGTAACTCTATTCAGCTGAATAGACGTCAGTGATTGGTTGAAATTACAGAAATACGACAACTTTAACATGGAATAACTTGCGAATTCCTTTTTTTTTGTTAAGAAGACTAAGAGTAAAAGATGTTTTATATGAAACATTCTACCAGTGTCCCAAGTTTCAAAGTGTTTCGTTAGTGTTTCGTTAAGAAAATACTGGCGCCCCCCGTTTTAAAATAGATCCGAAGATATCACTGTTTGATTCAGACGCTCGGTTTGCAACCACGTGGTTTCGGGTTCATTAATTCTGCGCAGCACCTACTCTGCGCAGCCTCTCGGGTGTCTTCTATTATAACACCGGTCAACCAATGTTTTGTGAGTGGATTTTGTCGATAGAAGCTGTGGACGCCCGCCGTGTGTGTGTGTGTGTGCGTGTGTGTGTCTCTGTGTGTGTGTGTGTGTGTGTGCGTGCGCCTATATCTTTGTGTCTACATGTGTGTGTCTGTGTTTATCATACCCCGTAACCGCTTTACAACCAGTGTTGATTTGTTTACGTTCCCGTACATTGGTGGTCCAGCAACAATGACCAACAGAATAAGTGCAAGATTATTTTAAAAGAAATAAAAAACAAAACAAAACTGAGGTTGATTTGTTCGACAAAAACTGTTCAAGAGGATGCCCCAGCATGTCCGTAGTCCAATGACTGAAACAAGAGGACATAAAAGGAACGACAAAAGATTGTTCCTGTTGTGGTGGTTGCTGTGATGGTAAACAGAAGGTGGTACTTGCCACGGAGTTATTTTGATAGTAGAGGTGGGGTGGAATTCTTGCTGTAGTTGTTCAGTCCTTCAGGTCAACCTTGAACCAAGCAGACATATGCCTGGAGACATTCTAGCCGTGACCATGCCATATTTTATATTCCGACACAATGTATATAAATGGCACTCCGTCAGTTACGACGACGAGGATTCCAGCTGATCCGATCAATGGAAGATCTTGTTCGTGAAATTAACGTGCAAGTGACTGAACACGCCAAAGACACGTACCTTTTAAGTAGTTCTCAGGGAGATTCAGCGTGACACAGAGTGTGACAAGGCTGGCCCTTTGAAATATAGGTACTTCGAATTTTTGTCAGCTGAGTAGACCGGAGCAACGTGAAATGAAGTGTTTTGCTCAACGACACAATGCGTCGCCGGGAATTGAACTCGCGACCTTCCAATCGTTTGCCGAATGCCCTAAACATTATACCAAGCACCTTCACACAGTGTATATATGGACTGCATAATCCAGTTGCAATAATGTTGTCGTTCTTGTTCTTGTTACAGTCAGTCCCGGTTCAAAGCTGAACCAGCAGACTTGTGATCAAAATCATTCCAACCGTGACCATTACAACTTTTTATGCCGACATAGTGTATCTATGATTATTATCCAATTGCAGTGTCGTTTGTTGGTGTTGTTGTTGTTGTTGTTGTTATTGTTGTTGCTATCGGTGTTGTTGTTTAACCCTATGCCGACCCTGAGGCCCGCTAGATTATGGCCTTCCAACAGCGACCGTCGCGACTTCTTTATTTCTGGAATAGCGTACTCCGAGCTACATTAAATAACGCGACTTCTTAAGATGGTAGAATATAACTTCAGAGAGATTTGACTGCTATTTCTCGCAGATCGAACAGCCACATGGACGATGGTAGGCCTCGTACACGGTGTCTGTAGTAGTAGTAGTAGTAGTAGTAGTAGTAGTAGTAGTAGTAGTAGTAGTGGTGGTTTTTGGTAGTAATGGTGGTGGTGGTAGTGGTAGTAGTAGTAGTAGTAGTAGTAGTTCTTGTTATTGTTTAACCTCAAGTCAACCTAAGCAAAGGAACTTATAAGACACTCTGGTCCTGATCACCCCATCGATTTTTTTTCCTTTCTTTCTGCTGTCATTGTATCTCTCTGTTCTTCCTTTATTTGAAGACAGTAAAGTGTGATTTGAGGGAGTCTTGGCTGCTATTTTTATTTCCACATTCAGTTACTGCGCGGAGGGTCTCCTCGCAGAAACGAAATCGTGATGTTGGTTGGTTAATTCCAGGTTAACTCTGGTTAGAGAGATCTTATGATAAAGGAAAAGTTCTAGCGATGACTATCTCGTCTGATTTTGTTACTGAAGGCACAGTGCATCTAGGAGTACATTAGCCAATATGTAGGTCCCGTTTTAAGATAGTACGATATGTGAATAGAGTGAGATGTAGCTATTATTTCCAGAGCGTTGAATAACCACATAGAGGGAAACCCGATTGGCGGTGCTGTTCTTGTTGGCACTCGTGAAACCACGTGGCCTAGTGGTTAGAGGCATTCGACTCACGATCATGAGACCATGATTTCGATTCCTGTCTCCGGCGGTATGTCTTTTTTTTTTTGTGTGTGTGTCCATTTTGAGCAAAGCACTTCGTTGCACGTTGATCCAGTCTGGTTGTCTGAAATGAATGCTAACCGAATGCTGGAGTGACCGTCTCTCTTTCCAGGTGCTACACCTTGGATATTTCGCTGAGTGGAAAGTTGGGAGGTGCCGAGACGACAGGATAGGGACCACTTTAATTAGCGAAGGCATGTTACACTCGACTCACTTGCCAGTGACGGCTGTGGATTTATATTTCTTCTTGTTGGTACTACTACTGTTGCTACTGTTGCTGGTGGTGGTGGTGGGGGGGGGGGATGTTGATGGTGGTTGTGGTGGTGGTGGTCATGATGGTGGTGTTGTTTGCTTGTTTGTTTGTTGTTGCTGTTGTTGTACTCGAGCTATGCTGCTGTCGTTGAGGATGGTGAGGTTACTGTTGTTTTGATGTACTTGTTACTATTGTTGTTATTGTTGTTGTTATTCTCGTTGTTTACGTATCATTGTACACGATGCTGCTACTGCTGCTGCTGCTGCTGCTGCTGTTGTTGTTGTTGTTGTTGTCACTGCTGCTGCTGTTTTAGTTACGATTTAACCCTGATGTCCAGCCATCATCGAGCAGACCTATGATCACAGACGTTCCAAGCGTGATCATCCCGTCCCTTTCAGTGAGATATTTGGCTACTACTATTTGCTACCAGGTCGAATGGTCTCACAGAGGCTCACCACCACCACCACCACCACCTCGTTGATGTTGTTGTTGTTGTTGCTGCTGCCGCTGCTGCTGTTTTTGTTATTGTTTACTCCCGATGTTGTGGAGGCGCAATGGCCCAGTGGTTAGGGCAGCGGACTCGCGGTCATAGGATCGCGGTTTCGATTCCCAGACCGGGCGTTGTGAGTGTTTATTGAGCGAAAACACCTAAAGCTCCACGAGGCTCCGGCAGGGGATGGTGGCGAACCCTGCTGTACTCTTCCACCACAACTTTCTCTCACTCTTACTTCCTGTTTGTGTTGTGCCTGTAATTCAAAGGGTCAGCCTTGTCACACTGTGTCACGCTGAATATCCCCCGAGAGCTACGTTAAGGGTACATGTGTCTGTGGAGTGCTCAGCCACTTGCACGTTAATTTCACGAGCAGGCTGTTCCGTTGATCGGATCGACTGGAACCCTCGACGTCGTAAGCGACGGAGTGCCTACAACAATACAACAACTCCCGATGTTAACCATCATCTAGCGGACCCTATGATCACAGACGTTCCAAGCAGGACCAACCCTTCTCTTTTAGTGATACATATGGCTATTTCTAACAGGTCAACCGACCTCAGAGATGCTCTTCACCACCACCACCACCAGCTGCTGATATCGCTGCTGCTGCAACTGTTGTTGTTGTTGTTATTATTGTTGTTGTTGTTGTTGTTGTTGTTGTTGTTGTTGTTGTTGTTATTGTTGTTTTTGTTGTGGAGGCTGTTGTTGTTGTTGTTGTTGTAATGATTGTTGATATCGTTATTAATGTTGTTGCCGCTGCTGCTGTTGCTACTGCTACTGCTGCTGCTGCTGCTGCTGCTGCTGTTGTTGTTGTTGTTGTTGTTGTTGTTACTGTTACTGTTGTCTTTACTGAAAGTGATGACGTCACAACTATTTTCCCGTTCCATATGGTGGCGTTGTTTTTTTTCTTTCTTTACCTATTCAGGACACTGCTAGAATTCGGACATCCACCCCCACCCCCACCCCCACCCCCACCATCACATCATCATCATCATCATCATCATCATCATCAACATCATCATCATCATCGTCATCAACATCATCATCATCATCATCGTCATCATTATCGTCATCAACGTCATCACGATTAACAGTAGTGTTATTACATAGCAGGATTTGATCATCATCATCATCATCACCACCACCACCACCACAAACAACAACAACAACAACGACGACGACGACGACGACGATGACAACAACAACAACAAAACCCCCCCAACAGAAGCGACGACAAGAATTCCTGTCTCCTGTCTGCTAAAAATAGAAAGCAACTCTCTCGGAAATTACACTCAACCGTCCTTCAAAAACGAAGGACACGTTTGAAAAGAAGTAGTTCCAGATTCGTAATGTCTGAATTAACGGCGGGATGGCCATCGCTAGAATGTCGCTGGTAACATGTCTACTCGACTAGGGGCTAGACAACGATGCCAACAACAAAAACAAAAGCAGCAATAACATCACCAACCCAACGAGGGTGGGGGGCTTCTGTATGGTCGCTCGGCCTGCTAGAAGTAACAGCCAATTCTGTATCAGATAACATCTGCCAAGGACAACGGTAGCAAACGTCAACACTAACTATTATGACAACATCAACCACAGCAACAACAACGTAGCAGCCTCTATGTGGTCGTCCCGCCCGCTAGAAATAGCACATTCTTTTCAACTCACTATGTTATGTTTAGAATTAAAAAATGGAAAGGCAACGTAGGACAATGGAGTTTTTTTGGGGAAAAAAATATGATGGGATGGTCATAGCTGGAACACTTTTGATCATAGGTCTGTTTAAGCAGGACTGACCCAGGGCTAAACGTTATTAACCACCACCACCACCACCACCACCATTAGCGTCATCTGTGCCAAAAACAACAACAATGACACGCCTACAAAATAAGCATAAGGAACAACAACAATAACTCGAACAGCATCGTCATCACCATCATCATCATCATCATCATCATCATCATCATCATTGCCATCATCATCATCGCTGTCATCTTCATCATCATCATCATCACTGCCACCACCATTACCATCATCATCATCATCCTCATCATCATCATCATTACCATCATCATCATCACCATCATCATCATCATTACCATCTTCATCATCATCATCATCATCATCATCATCATCATCATCATCATTGCCATCATCATCATCATCATCATCATCATCATCATGGCCATCAAGAGTAGCAGAATGGCAACACCACCACAACAGCAGCTACAACAACAGCACCAGCATCAACAATAATACAACCAGCACCGCCACCGTCACCTCCACCACTACGACGGCACCATCAACAATAAGGCTGCCGTCACCGCCATCATTAGACTAATCACCCAATCACCACCACCACCGCCACCACCGCCACTTCGACAACAATAAAATCACCCCCTCCTCCTCCATTGTAACGACACTATCACCACTACCGCCACTACAACCGCTACATTAGTAATAACTAACCACCACCAATACAAGAATATCACAACCACCACCACTGCCACAAGTACAGCGCCAGCACCATCACCACCATCACCACCACCACCACCACCACCAACACCGCCACCGCCAAAAGTGCAACACCACCACCACCACCACCACCAGCCCCACTGCCACAAGTAAACCATCGCCAGCATCATCACCATCAACAACAACAAAACACAACACCAACGCCAATGTCATCATTCAACTGTAACATCAACAGTAAGGGAACCACCACCACCACTGCCACTATCAGAACTAATATAGCCAGCCCCCAGCACCACCACCACCACCACCACCACCGATACATAACACCAGCATCACAAACAATACCAAACAACATAAAACAATAACAACGCCGATACCGCCACCTCCAACAACAACGACCACCACCACCACCACAGCAGCGAACCCAACATAGGGAAACAAAGAAAAGATTAAAGCGAACGATATTCCTACCTTGTCAGTTCCAACATCTCCAAGACACCACGTTCCCTGCAACAGTGACAGGTAGAGTGTATCGGTGAAAGAGGAGCGGAGTGAGACAAACATATACACTCACGCACACTCACGCACAGCCACACGTACACACACACACACATACACACACAAACGCTCGCGCGCGCTCATACGCGCGCTTGCACACACATGCATACATGCACGCGCGCACCTACATATACACGTATTCATATTTATAGACACATTTACGCGGAAACACTTCTGTTCACACTCTCTACATATCGTTAGCTCTCTCTCTCTCTATCCCTCTCTCTCTCTCTATCCCTCTCTCTCTCTCTATCCCTCTCTCTCTCTCCTACTCTATCATCCCCTCATTCTTTTCTTTTGACATCAACCCCCCTTCTCTCTCTTTCTATCTCTCTCTCTCTCTCTCTCTCTCTCTCTGTATGTATATATATATATATATATATATATATATATATATATATATATATATATATATATCCAGCTATTTATCTCTCTATCTCTCTTCGTCCTTTCGTCCATAATCTTTCTCTCTGTTGCTCTCTCACTCTCCGTACACAAGTGTACGCTCGTATGCATTTATGTATACATGCATGTATGTATGTATGCATTTATGTATACATGCATGTATGTATGTATGCATTTATGTATACATGTATGTATGTATGTATGTGTGTGTGTGTCAGTATGTGTGTGCGCGCGCGTGTATATGTAAATATACATATGATATGCATTGTCCTGTAACCATATGGTTCATATAGGCACGCGGATGACATATATAAATAAACACATATGAACGTATATCGGTGCGTGTGTGTGTATATATATATATATGTATATATATATATATATATATATACATATATACACACACGTATATATATATATATATATATATATATATATATATATATATATTATATTGTATTATATTATATTATATTATATCATATTATTGTATTATATCATATTATATATTTGTGCATATATATACATGTACATGAATATTTATATATAATTATATATGTATATATGTAAGCTAAGTAACTATAATAAAATGCTCAAGGCATTTTATAACACGAACTTCGATAATATATTTATTATATACTATATATATACGACTAAATTCGGTATTAGATACAAAGATGTATTCTTTTCCACAACACTTAAACGTTTACATTTACACATATACATTTATAATATATATATATATATATATATATATATATATATATATATATATATATATATATATATATATATATATATATATACATACATATGTACATACATATGTACATATATACATATATATATACATGGATATATATACATATAGATACATACATACATACATACATACACATATACATAGACACACACATACATACATACATATACACACACACACATTTCACGTTTATGTATATACATATGTATGGAAATATGTTTACGTAAACATGGAAACGAACACGCACGTATAAAGACATGCAAACGTATTGAAAATAAATCCCTCTTTCATAATATACCAAGTGCTTTGCTGTTTATATATATATATATATATATACATATATATATATATATATATATATATATATATATATATATATATATATATAAACAATATATGAGTATATGCATATATATGTACATGTATGTATATACGTTCATCTACATGTACATATAGATACATAACTGGGTACATGACGTGGTGAAAGAACGAGGACAAAATGGTAAACAAGGTGCAACAAACAAGCAGGCCACATAGAAACATCCCCTTCATCAGCTGCCACCATTAAAACTCCGGCGTTTCGAAGAATTATATATATATATATATATCACTTTACAGGGTGTATATATACAAAAGTATATAAACTAAAATCCATTGGATGAACATAGAACATCATATTTTACACATACAATTATATAATTACCACTCACATACATGTACATGCATACATACATATGCATTCACACACACACATACACACATTATATATAATATACATACATTATATATATGCACACATTATATATATAATATACATACATATGCATTCACACACACACGCATTGGCACTAATAAGTCTAGCCTTGGAACCAGGAGCCCGCTTCTTTGGGCTGTCTTTAGAGACGATAGCACACGTTTCCGTCACTCCGCCCACGCTTTCTTTATATTGATATTTCAATAGACAATGACCTGCAGTTCAAACATTTTATCGGTCGCATCTGTCGCACCAACCAGAGTGTGTCTGTACATGGTACTGCACTTATTTAATGTCGAACTTATGCAACATATGCACACTTACGCCCTTACACACACATCCGAACACATGTGCATATATATATATAATATATATATATATACTAATATGTGTGTGTGTGTGTGTTTGTGTGTATACATACATGCACGTGCACACGCACACGCACACACACACACACACACATACATATATATATATATATATATAGAGAGAGAGAGAGAGAGAGAGAGAGAGACAGAGAGAGAGGCGCAGGAGTGGCTGTGTGGTAAGTAACTTGCTTATCACCTACATGGTTCTGGGTTCAGTTCCACT
>NC_142932.1:49946095-49961095 GCF_046866305.1 Octopus bimaculoides | reverse complement strand
AACGACGGGCTTCAACACCGTTTTCGTACACCATATTCACTCAAAAGTATAGGTCAGCTCGGGGCTATTTGCCCAAGATGCTACCGAACCAGGAACCACATTGTTGCTAAGCGACCTTCCTAACTACACAGTTGTTCTTCAAAATAATTTTTTATTGACTGTAAGGACACGTGACCTTGTACTTATAGTATCCTGCTCATAATCGTATATTCAAATCTGGAAGGGGCCTGCATGCTGTGTTCTAGAGCAAGGTACTTCATTTACCGTTACATCTGTCTCCTCTGCTATAACAAGTACCGGCCTGTCGTTGGGGCAGGCCTTCCTTTTTTCCAGCTGTTACATACTTGATATTACACTGGACCAAATTTGAGGGGCCCCATGATCGAACATATGCATACTCGCTCGCGAGTGACGACTATTTGTACTCTACTATTTATTGACTAAAGTATACAAGTGCCTTTTATAAATACGTTTTTTTTTTGGGGGGGGGGGTTGCACAAAGTGCGCCAAAGTATATTTATTTCCTCCAAAGTGAATCGCAAGTAGAATAACTTTAGGAGGCATTGCTCTGTCGGGTCGATATAATATTAGTCAATATATACTGATTCAATAGTGTACAAGACTAATATACATTGTTTCCATTCAATATCTGTTTGTGTAACTATATACAATAGCTATTTTCTTTTAAGACTCGATGTCAATACTTATACAACGTCAGTGTACACCTGGACACACAGCTCGCTTACCGAACAGGTGCACATTGTGAGTGTAAATATATGTCTGCGTAAGCTTGTATATACATACATCCTCTACACACACACGCGCACGCACGCACACACACACACACACACACATATCCGTCCTGCAAACACCCATTGGTAAATCACAGAAGTCTCTCATTTCCTCTCTCCCTTACTCCTCCTCCTCCTCCTCCTGCACTTCCTCTCTCTCTTTCTCTCTCTTTCTCTCTATTCCTCTCTATCTTTCTCTCTCTTTCTCTCTCTCTCTCTCTCTCTCTCTCTCTCTCTCTGTATACATTCATACATAGGCAAGAAATCTTGAAATAAACTGAACAATGACATACATATATACATATATATTTACACACACAGTGTGAAAAAAGATAGTGGTTGTTAACTTAATTTGTTAACCTTTCGATTTTGAAGCGTTCCTGATAAACATTGGTTAGTTGCTTTAGTTTCCCGTATAATATTTTGGAAAAAAAATGTATCTGTTCATTCTATAAACGAAATGTGCGACTTGTTACATTTTTGATGACTGTAAACTGACTGAAGCGTTTGTATAATAAAATGTTATACAAGTTTTGATTATTGTACTACTTAATATTGATTTCAATTTTTGGCACAAGGCCAACAATTTCAGGAGAGGGGTAAGTCGATTACATCAACCCCAGTGATCACCTGGTGTTTATTTTGCCGATCAAGTAAAGATGAAATGAAAGGCAAAATTTGAACTCAGTACGTAAAAACGGACGACATGCCGCTAAGCATTTAAGCTGACGTGCTAGCAATTCGGCCAGCTCGCCGCCTTATGCGTTTGCTACAATAATAGTTTCACATTTTGGCACAAGGTTAGCACTTTCGGGACGGGGTTGGGGAAGTCGATTACATCGACCCCATTACTCAGCTGGTATTTATTTTATTGAGAACGAAAGGATGAAAGGCAAAGTCTACCACGGCGAAATTTGAACTCAGAAAGTAAAGACGGACGAAATGCCGCTAAGCATTTTTATCCGGTGTACTAACGATTCTCTCAGCTCGCCGTGTGAAAACGAAGCGCCGCCAAACTGTTGTTAGGTTTCTCTAATTTATTTTAGACAGGACAGCTTTATTGATAGCTGTTCAGCACAATTGTTATATTCACCTCCTTTTTTTGCACTTGTCTCCACTTATTAGCCACGAATTCTTTGAGATAATAATGGTCTTGGAAAAGTTGCTTCAGACATCTCGAGGAGAATTAGTGTTCTGATTAGCGACTAGAACACTAGTTTTAAGTCAAAACTAGTCATCTGTTAGTGTGTTAAAAGAAAAGTAACAAATTAGTTTTCTATTAGTTTTGTTTGCCATAAAATTTTTTCATACTATGGTAACCGAAATAGATCCATCAATCAGTTAGGAGTATGACTATAATGGAGAGAAAAGAATGGTGGAATGGTAATATGATAAGCCTCGAACAAGAATGTCTGCAAATAGCTAATGATTTCTCTTCGCTCTCAGAGTACAAATTTTGCCGGAGCTGATTCGATCTTTCACTCGTCAGGTGCCAATGAAATAAGAGTCAAAGATAGACTGACAGTGGATTGACTGATTAACCTACTTTTCTATAACTAAGAACGCACGGTGTCAATATTTGAAATCATGTATTCTTGAAGAGTATCATTATATATGTGAGTGCATGTGTGTGTGTGTGTGTGTGTGTGCGGGCGCGCGTGTGGCGGGCGCGTGTGTGTGTGGCGGGCTGCAAACATATATATTACTTTTAATTGATTGAGAATTACGAAAGAGACTCGACAGGTGAAAATTCTGCGTATAGCACTTACAAAAATAACATTATTTACATTTGACGGATATTTGTCCTCATCTTGTTTGTTGTTAAAACAACGTTTCGGCTGATATACCCTCCAGCCTTCATCAGGTGTCTTGGGGAAATTTCGAACCTGGGTTCTCATTCCTAAAGTATTTTTCGATGTTATTATAATTATCATTACTATCCACGTCACTGCCTGAAATCGAACTGGGAATCTTGGGATTAGTAGCCCGCGCTCTTAACCACTACGCCATATGAGCGTGGGCAATTGTGGAGTGAATCTTAGGGCTTAAAAATCTAATATCTTCCTATCCTTCCTTAATATATGCTACTCATATCTGCACTCGGTCTGCTTAGGAGGTTGTTGTGTCCTAGTATATGTGCTGCTTCTTTCATTTTTCGTATTTTCCAGTGGTGTTCTCTGTCTATTATTTTTATTTCATCCCACAGGGGGAGGTGGTCTCCATGTTTCCATACATGATCAGTTATACCCGATTTATCAATATCTCCTCGAGTCACAGCTTTGCGGTGTTCGTCTACCCTTATCTTGAGGAGGCGGCATGTTTCGCCTTTGTATAACCTACCACAACTGCATGGAATGGAGTATACGCAGTCTTTGATCATATTCTCTTCTATTGGTGGTTTTACTCGAAGCAGATATTTGCGAAGATATTTCCACTGCCATAATATATCTCCCAGGGGAGATATATTATGGTAGTGGAATCGTATTTAACTGCTATTTCTAAATTTCGGTATGTGGTGAAGCAATTTTGCTGAACCCTAATTATAATTATGCTTATAATTATAAAATGTTTGTATAAGTATACCGATAATGATTCTTTTAACATACCGAACTACTTGGTGAAATTATTAGTTGTTAATTATTAATTTCACACTATATATATATATATATATATATATATATATATATATATATATATATATGGGAGAATATACAAATAATAACAACAGACGAGGACAGGTGGTGTAAATAACAAAAGTATATATTAGTATGACGCTCGGGAATACGGAAAGTCTTTGACGTTTCGAGCTACGCTCTTCAACAGAAAGAATACGGAGACAAGGAGAAAAACACGGAGAAAAAAAATTGAATAGTGTTCAGTCAACGGTCAATCATAATGCACGCAGACATACACATAATACACACACACACACACATACACCACACACATATGTATGTTAATAACTTGTAGGGACGCGGTATTTCGTTATGCAATCGTAATATACTATAAAGTATATTAAACGTTTTTATAAGTCAAAACTGTGTTCTACTGTGTTAGCAATGCACTTTATATCAGTTGTTAAGGCTATCTCTACAGATATTCTATTGAAATTATTGTAGCCACCACTTACTTTTGTTCTGACGTTTCGTATCCGAGACCTCAGATGTAAACAATGAGATTGAAAGTGAGAAAAGGGTAATGGGCCTATATGCCCTATTTCGGGAGTTTTTGCTCCTTTGTCAGAACCCATCTAACTCCTTAATCATCCACGAACACATTGCTTAAATAGCCACTAAATACAGCGGTGTAACATAATTGGCAATACCAATTTTATATATTAAACACGTTCCTGGAAGCTGCTAATGACTTATAAAGACGTTTAATATACTTTATAGTATGTTATGGTTACATAACGAAATACTGCGTCCTGTACCAGTTTCCAGGAATATGTTTAATATGTAAAATTAATATATCCAATAACGTTACACCGCTGTATTTACTGTTTGTGGATGATTAAGGTGTTACATGGGTTCTGTGGAAGGAGCAAAATTTCCCTCAATATTGCATATACGCCTATTACCCTTTTTTTCATCGTCGATCTCATTGTTCGCTTACATATTATGTCTCGGATACGAAACGTCGTAATAAAAATCAATGCTGACTATAATTTCTAAAGAATACCTGTATAGATAACCCTAACAAATGATGTAAAGCACACTCCGAATACAGTAGAACACAGTATTGACTTATAAAAATGTTTTATATACATTATCTCAATAATACTAAAACTCTAGGGATGTTTGTGTCTAAGTGAAGTATCTCAGAAATTGTATATTTTATCTTAATTCTTTTACATATTTATTTTCATACTTACTTTTGGTAGTGCAGTACAAATTTTTGTGGCATTTGGCTCTCTATTTAAACGATTAAACACAATTTTTGTTTGTTATTTCTTGATGAAAAATAAAACATGGTTTCCGTGACGTCTACACACATACAGAATACTCACACATATAATGAATTCCATGGCGCGTCAATCAACACAAACACACCTCCGCTATCTGTGACATATACACACACGTAGTCTTCGCGCTCTCTAAGAAAAGTAAAAAAACGTCGACTTTTTGACGTACAAAATATTTTCATCATTTAGAAATATTTTTAACTGAATGTGATTTCAGCATCCGGAGTTCGTTAATTTCCGTAAAAAATTTTTATTTATTTACTTTTGTTTTAAAGTGAAAGAGAGGAGAAAATGAAAGATATATGTACGTGTATATGAAATGGACGTGTGTATGTGGAAGAGAGAGCGAGAGAGGAGGGAGAGAGGAAGAGAGAGAGAGTGAAGGGCTGTGTTGTCATGTATACGTACATCAATACATTATGCGTGTTTAGCTAAAAGGAAAAATTCTATCGTCACTGAATGTGACTGAGCGTACCGAAGCACCTATATTGCTAGAAATGAGAGTCAAAAACTCTTAATGCTGTAAGTCGGACAAACACGCTCTCACAGCTCGCACTATGGGCATTTCAGCCGCAACTAAATTCAAACCACTACAAACAGAGATGGCCTTGAAGTCGGCGATTTTAAACTAACGGAGACTGCGCTTGTATATCACCTGAGGCAACACAGCTAGATCTCATTATGCAAACAAACAGTTGCATAATCAAATACCTGTATTCTTGGAGAACTACGTTGCGTCGAAACAATTGTAGTGAATAATAAACAATTGTCCAAGCGTACTCTCTCTTCGTGGCTCCAATTTCTTCAATTTCATATTCACACACAGCGAATGCCCAAATTTAAGCATAGAATATAATAATAATAATAATAATAATAATAATAATAATAATAATAATAATAATAATAATAATAATAATAATAATAATAATAATAATAATAATACCAATACTACTGGGTAATTCGGAAGGTAGACGAGCTCTATACTGTAACGTGTTCCTAACGGAATACAACATATATATATATATATATATATATATATATAAAACGGAACAAGAACGTAACGGTCGACAATGAAAACATACGGACAAGGATGGACAGGAAAACCAGGACGGAACAATCGTGGCTTTCTATTCATCAGTCAAGCTTCCAACTATCACTACACTTTCGGCTTGTTACACTTGAGACTGTTCAAAATTGGTAGGCCCCAAAAATCTAAGCTAAGGGCATTAAAAAAACGAGTAAACGGAGAAAATGTTACTCGATTACAAATACAAACAACAAGAATAACAACAGGTGTCTTTCGACTAAAAGGACAAGTTAAGTTAAGCTGGTGTGTGGAGTGGAAGCCTTACAGCAACAAACATAGACTATAGTCAGGAGAGAGGAAAGTAAGGTGTTGTGCGAGCAGTGGTCAGGCCAAGAAAGAAAGATCATGCTTGGCCGAGCACCGTTCACGTGGGAGGAACAGAGAGAGGTATTTAAATAGCATACTTTTCTGTTAGTAAATGTTTTTTTTAAAACACACATACGCAGGCATGCACGCGCGCGCGCACACACACTCACTTAGACTCGGACTCACTTGGTGCGGGATGGGGGTAAAAAATATAAATTACAAATATTTTTTTATTGTTGCTTATATCCCAACAGGGAGCCGCCGCATCATCATTCCATAAAATGTGTTTATGGGGAGAATAATACTGAAAAACATCAATACATGTCCGAGTGACATGTAGTCGTGGGATGTGCTGCAAACACCAGCTGAATCTCCCTTAAATTGCACAACTTTTCCTCTGAAAATTATTTCCAAATTATAAACAGAAGCAAATTGCAAATCCGGGCTGTCTATATTTTAAAGCTATGATTAAAATAAAATTTCGCAAAAAAGCTAAAATTTTAGGCTTTAGGGAGTGGACATGTTGATGAGAAATTTTCGAAAAATTTCAAAATTGTTTTTAAATTACGTTTCATTTTCTGTTTGAAAATAAAAGAAGTAGAGATTGTTATGATGATCACCGATTTCCAAAAATGTTTTTAACCTTCAAGGCTTATACTATCGTTTTTAAGTCTGTAGTGCAAAAATAAATTGGCCAAAATTGTTGAGCTGGAGGCGGGATTGAAATAATTCGTAAATTTTTTTTTTACAGAAAAGGCGTCTCTCATTATTTTAAAGTACGCAGTGGAAACAAAAATGAACAAGATTGGTTCGGAGAAGGCAAAGGAGAATGATAAATTTTCAAAAAATTTTTTCATAAAAACCTCCCCCCACCCTGCCCCATCATTTTCAAGGGTGTAGTGAAAACAAACAATTTGAAAGATACCCGTCAAAACGGAGAAAATCCAAATTATGTGGTTGTGCTATACCAAAAGTCTGCCAGGACCTTATTCTGAAAATTACGATGGTTTACTCAGCTAGTGTGTATATATATGGAGAGAGAGAGAGAGAGAGAGAGAGAGAGAGAGAGAGAGAGAGAGAGAGAGAGAGCACATATTTATGTTTATAAATATCATTGTGTATCTAAACTCAAAGTGATTCGATGGTGAAAATGGCATTGAAATTTACTCTTGAAATTTGCATTCAGTCAACCGAGAATGATTTCCATTTCAGCTTCCGGACGTTTGTCCTATATTTTCATAGTTGAATACTGGATATAGCTGTCCAATGTCTAGGTTTTGACATCAGACGACGAGAAGTTGTGTGTAGGTGTAAATGTGCAGAATGTCGTCTAGCGACATCGTTCTTACTTGGGATAATCCATAAATTACAATGTAACATCAAACAGCATCAAGATGGATGGAGAATTAATAAAAAAACAATCTGGTCACTCGTCTTGCTAGGTATAGCAGTTAAATTTCCCTCAGAGCACACCCTACTGTGTTAAGAAAGGATGAATAACTTGCATAATGTAATCGTAGATGGATCATCAGAAAAAAAATGTCGTAGATGGAAAATCTATTATTAAAAGCCTGCTCAAACGTTTGTCACCATAACAACAATAACAAACGGACGCTGTATACTTGGATAATTCGGACATTTCTGGTACAGTTTTACTAGTTCAGATAATTCTTAAATGTAAACTCGAAAAAACTCCAAAAGAATATCTGTTTCACATAATTTACATAATTTTCAAAATGGCACTGTACATATATATATGTGGAGGCGCGTGGCTTAGTGGTTAGGGTGTTAGCACCACGATCGTAAGATCATGGTTTCGATTCCTGGACCGGGCGACGCGTTGTGTTCTTGAGCAAAACACTTAATTTCATGTTGCTCCAGTCCACTCAGCTGGCAAAAATGAGTAACACTGCGATGGACTGGCGTCCCGTCCAGCTGGGGAACACATACGCCATTAAAACCGCCCATGAGCCTGGCTAGGCTTTAAAAGGGCGCATTTATTATTTTATTACATATATATATATATATATATATATATATATATATATATATATAGTGAAGTATATTGCCACTTAAATGTGGCTGACCCCTAGGGGTGGATGTTACTGTTGCTTTTAGCCCCAGGAGGACATCTCCTCCAGCTGGCTTATCGACACACTTCTGTGTCCTGTTTGTTTTGCCAAGGGAAGTTATCCTTCTCATCGTGATCTGTAGCACGAACGGACCCGGGTTTCAGGGTTATTTCCCTTCGTCAGCGTCCGATAGCCACCGATCTGCGATGACAGAGATAAATTCTTGGCAACCTTATGTACAGTAACATCCACCTCTAGGGGTCAGCCACATTTAAGTGGCAATATACTTCACTTTATCGTGCAGTTACTGTTAATACCTAATTTAGAGAATTAACATTGCTTATATATATATATATATATATATATATATATATATATATATATATATCGAGTGGGCGCTGAAAAGTTTAATGCTTTAACGGTGTCGCGAAAAGACCTAACCTACCGAGTTCTTTTACAGAGCTTAGTAAAACTGAAGGACCGCTGCAATAAGCGTGTGAATCTGAGAGGGGAATATGATGCATAAAATCATTAACTGATCATCCTGTATTTTCTTTTACCCAAAGCCAAGAACTTTTCTGCACTCCATAATGGTATTTATATAAGCTTACAGTGATCACCGTGCAATGACTAAGGGAAATAGTCTAATAATGGGGCATATAAGCCCTCGACAGAAAAATGTAGGCTTTCCTATCAGGTGGTGGCAGCTGAGGCGGTCAAGTATGACGATGATAGTAAGGGATGGGAAAGACAGTGGTTGAAAACAATCAACAGAAAGCGTGAATGAGAAAGAAAGAAGTTAGACAGAAAAAAATTGTACTGACCCTTGAATGGGAAGACAAAAAATGTTGTTTATCATGAAGCTTTGTAATAAGTTCCAAGTCGACAAATTAGATCATTGTTTTGACGAAAATTGTTCATTGCTTGAAAAATATTGGTCAAGTTTAATAAAATTCAATATGCACTCAATGCATGAAGTGACATTATTGGGCTCAAGGCCCAGTGGAGAGCCCTCCACAAGAGCTAGCTAATAAGCTGCCCGATAAGGCGTGTTTTAAGCTGGTACATATATAATGTATATATGCATGTATGTAGGTATGTGTCTGGAGGTGTTTTTGTGTCTGTGTTTGCCCCTCACTACCGCCTGACGACCGATGGTAGTGTGTTTACATCCCCGTAAGCTAGCGATTCGACAAAAGTGACAGATAGAATAAGTACTAGGCTTGAAAAAATAAGTCCTGAGGTTGATTCATTCGACTAAAACCCTTCAAGGCGGTGCTCCAGCGTGGCCGTAGTCATATGAATGAAACAAGTAAGAGGGATGTATATCTATATACGGATACGTATATCTATCAATATATATATGTGTGTGTGTGTGTGTGTGTGTGTATGCATGTATGTTTGTGTGTGTGTATATATATACACACATATGCATATATTGGGTCATCCCATAAGTAAAGCGGTTCTTTATACTTACTTTTCAAAATTAAGATAAAGTTCTTTATAATCCAAAATCTACTCTCCTTCATTTTCTACAATGTTCTTCCATCTATGTGATAGACTTGCAAGGCCCCTCTTCCAAAATTCACTTCTCCGTGACGAAAGATACTTCTCTAGTACTGTTCTCACCTCCTCTACAGAATTCATATTTTTTGCATCCAAATTATTTCGAAAACTCCGGAATAAATGATAATGAGATGGGGCAATGTTCAGCGAATATGGTGGTTGGGGGCATCGTTTCCTATTCAAACTGCTCCAGCCTTTGGAATGTCATCTTCGCGCTATGTGACCGAGCATTATCATGATAGAAGAAGTGAATACCATTGCAAAAAATATTTTGGGGCCTATTTGAAAAATATTTTGAAGAGAAATGACTTTTAAAATACGGTATTTCGTGAAAGACCCATTCGTAACTTCGCTGTGAAATAATTATTTTCTATAGGTTTTTTTTTTACTGCATTCAACGTATCTCACCTCCAAACGTAACAGCCATTTGAGATAAAGGACCCGAAATATCTGTTACATTTTAGCAGGGCGTGCAAGAAATAGCAGCTAAACTTTTTTCTTTTCTGGGGAAAGGAGCCATTTACGCGTGATTACGATGTCACATTCGTTGAAAGCATGCAAAATAACCTGGAAAAGACAAAGAAAACCCACGAAACAAAGCTCCATTGGAGGGAAACTCAGACTTTCCCGGTGACCGGTCATGGATAGTCTAGTATATGCATATAAACGTGCGTATGAGTGTAGATTTCATAGCGTCTTTAAGTAATACAGACATGCGATGGTGACTATACTGAAGTACCGCTAAATTAATATATATATTTTATAAACGTGTGTGTGTATGTATGTGTGTGCGTATGTGTGTGTTTCTGTGTGTGTGTGTGTGTGTGTGTGTGTATGTGTGTGTGTGTGTGTGTGTGTGTGTGTGTATGTGTGTGTGTGCGTGTGTGTGTGGTGCAGTGATCACAGTGACCTCGTATGTTGAGTGATCAAGAACATTGTTAGGGACTTTCTAGTACACAGAGATCAAGAGGAGGATTATTGATTCAGAAAAATATATCAAATATATTTATTTCAATTTGGGACAATGTAAAGCACTTAGAATGAAAAAAGAAACAGATTTTATGTATCACGAACTTGTGTGTACTGCATGAATGCATTAAGCGGGTGTGTCCAACTGGTAATAGATTGAAACGATACTTCGAGAAGTGTCTTCTGATATAGGATCGGAACTACCAAATCCTTGTGAACGGATTTCATAGACGGAAGCTGAAAGAAGCCCGTCGTATATGTGTGTATGTATGTGTACATATATATGTGTGTGTGTGTGTGTGTGTGTGTGTGTGTGTGTGTGTGTATTATGTATGTACATATGTGTGTGTATGTTTGTGTGTGTATGTACGTATGTACGTATGTGTGTGTTTTTGTTTTGATTTTTCTCCAACGACCGCTTGAAAAGCGGTGTTGGTGTGTTTACGTCCCCATAACGTAGCATTAAAATATTTTTAAAGGTTTTAAAGGCTTTTGAAACATTACTTTGAGGATCCGTTTTAAACATGGATTTCTCTTAACCCGAAGAGCTAGCTTAATTAAAGAATGTATATACATTAATTAAAACCTGTATACATGTATATATTAATGCTGACATGTAAGTAATTTATAACTTATTATAAAATAAAATAAAATAAATTATCTGTACATGTTTATTAAGCTGCGACACAATTGTCGTTAAGTATTTTCAATAATAAAACAAATTTTATCTTAGTATATTTCTCTCGTTATTTATAATCTTATACGTATATGTATGTATGCATGTATGTATGTACATACGTGTGTGCGTGTATATATATATGTATGCGCGCATATGTGTGTGTGTGTGTATATGTGTGTGTATGCGTGCGCGTGTGTGTATGTGTATGTGTATGGGACGGCTATACTTACAATCCATCTTCTGATGTTGCTTTTGTTGGATATGTATTTATCAATTAAATTCTTTTTCTTTTTTTTTCTTTTTCTCAAGAAAAATATCACCGTACTCCGTAAATGCTTTAATTAACCCCACAATACAAATACCTATTATGTACCCTCCTCGCTTTCTAGCATTGGTTTTTCGTCTAAAATTACATCCTCAATACAAACTTAAGGAAGTGGGTAGGTAAAACAGAGCCGAAGTTGCACGGCAGCCAGTTGATGGAGGAATTCACCTATACACTAACTGAAATTTTGATATTAATGTATGACAATTTATGTATTTAAAATATATCCAGATGGATATGTTCTGGGCACACTAATCAGGCAATCTTAGAGATTAAAACGTTACTTTCATATTGATCATACTGCATTTAGTATTATCTTCTGTGGTAAGCGGTCTATTTTTTATTTCTTTCTTAAGTCGTGCCTGTGACCAGCATGTTAATCATAGTCTTGAAATACTTTGCGTTATTGCTGATTTTTCTTGGTGATATATATATATATATATATATATATATAAATCCAATTTCTTGGGAACAAAACTATGAAATTCTTCATGCTTTCTTCTTTCATTGAAGCTAAGATAAATATATTTTACTTTTTTAAAAAAAGTTATTTAGCTCTAAACTTGATTAGTGACGTTACTTACTCTCCTATAAAGTTGCTACAAATTTTGATGTAAACTTTTGTCTACTGGATCAAATCTCAATTTTTTATGCCAAAATGTAGCTAGGGACTAGTCGTCTTCAAAAGTGTTAACTGTGTTCAATTTGGTTAAGAACTGAATTAACGACATGCTCTGAAAGGGGCTGCATGTGAGTAAATTGCTGCCTTAAGAATATTATTTAACTACAGTGTATATATGTATATACCAGTGAGTGGACAAACGAAAGAAAGGAACTCAACAAATTTATTGGTAGTTACATGTATGGATCAAACCAGTTTTCAAATTCAAATTCGTTGGCATTCTTGAGTTTCAAGCGTGGCGCCAGGTGTCAGCCATTTTTGAATCAAATTCAAAATGGCTGACGGCTAGCAACACGCTTGAAACTCAAGAGTACCAACGAATTTGAGTCAAACTGTTTTGATCTATATATATATATATATATATATATATATATATATATATATATATATATATATATATATATATATATTTAATTGGAGGATATGTTAACCTTGTGAAGAGATGGTTGCATCCATGGAAATACTGGTTCAATACCTTGTTTGGTTGGGAATGAAATTTTCTTAAAACAATAGTTATATATTAAGCATGTAGCTTATATACGACTAAAAGAAGAAAAGAAAATGATGATTAAGAAGTTAACAATTATTTATTGTTAACAAATGAGTCATCTTCGCTTCTTACAGCCGTTTCAATTTATGTCAAATAATTCGATTACAAATGTGTATAATTTATTGAGCATTAATGGAAACGGCTGTAAGAAGCGAAGATGACCAATTTGTCAATAATAATTAATTGTTGTTAGCTTCTTAATCTCCATTTTCTTTTCGTCTTTTTACTATATATATATATATATATATATATATATATATATATATATAAATTAGAGAGATACAATTGACCATCCAATAATTTATTTATATTATAATATAACATAATATATTATGAATATAATATAACTTTAAAAAATCATTAAAAAAGCAAATAAGCCAACAATTTGTTTTGACTTATATACATTTTTTTTATATACAAACAATTCAATTCACTTATATAAGTCTCATATAAAATCAACATATAATCTTATATGTTGATTAAACTGTTTATTTTATAACAGACACTTATGACATACTATGTCATATCAACAATTAAGATTACAAATTTAAGGGACATCTAGCAATCGGAGAAGGGACAAAATCTTGAAAAACGTTTATACCAGTGATCATGTATGTATGGGAGTATATGTATATACAAATGTGCATGCATGTATGTAAGTGTGGGTGGGTATATATATATGTGTCTGCCCTCCTCACATATAGTAACAGTGACTGTTGACTCTTGGTATGCATGTACAGCCATCTATGTATGCGCATCTGAACACATATATAGGTACTCATGTGTTTTTGTTTTTGTATTCATGTATATCTGTATATGGTAATGTATACATGCATATGCATGTATATATGAGTTTTTATGACTCTTTATATGGCTTTTTATATGTTTTTTGTATGTTTTTTTATATGCCTTTATATTTTTATATTTTTATTTTTATATTTGTATTTGAATTTTACAAAATTCAATTCATGAATTTTGTAAATCTCTGAAGAGGCCTAGTGAATCATGCATGTACCCCCATTGCATCATTTTCCTCTACCAATTACCCCAGCGTACTAGAGCTATATAGATAGAATGGGGCATGCCAACACTAGGCCGAAACAGCTGTAAGATTTTGTCCCTTCTCCGATCGCTAGATGTCCTTTAAATTTGTAATCTTAATTGTTGATATGACATAGTATGTCATAAGTGTCTGTATATTGTCTTTATTGTCATTTTGGTTATAAAATAAACAGATTAATCAACAGAGTACAGTGTATGCAAATTGATGGGTACCTCATATTCCCCTCCATTTTCTTATTGCTATATAAATTTAGGGTAACCCCCCCCCCTTTTACCCGCACCCACTTATTGCACTTGGTATAATACTAGTGTAACAATAATTGGGTACCCTCCCAGCAGTATATTGGATAGATATTATCCCTTAGTGGGTTGGATCCTCAACCCCTAACTTTCTTGGATTATATATATATATATATATATATATATATATATATATATATATATATAGGGCGGGTAAAATTCCCGAGATCCATGGACGAATTCTCTCCAGCAGTCTTTGTCCCTCATCATCACTGCCATGTCCTGTACCCCCCAGAAACCAGTGTCTGTTCTTAGGGCATCAACATATGTCATCCTCGGTCTCCCTCTTCTAGTGTATCCGTGTAGGAGCTCCCACAGGAGCCCTGAATGACGGTGAGCCTGCCCAGCTAACCTCATTCTCCTCTGTGTTATTTTTGAGCTAACTTTTTGCAGGCTCCCATACAGCTCTGAGTTCTTCATCTTCAGTGTATACTGATTAATGTTCAGAGCCATCCTCAGCATTTTCGTGTAGCACCTATCTAAGTGAGTTTCTTGATCAGTGTCCAAGTCTCAGATCCGTACAACAGCACAAACTCCACTGCAGCTACGAAGAGACGGATCTTCAGGTCTTTACGAAGGTCGGACTTCCATACAGATCTCAAACTGTAGATTGCCGGTCAGGCTTTGCTCTTCTTCTCAACTATATC
>NC_142932.1:49931095-49938595 GCF_046866305.1 Octopus bimaculoides | reverse complement strand
GATGTTAGTAAATTAACAATCTTCATGTTTATATTTTAACTATTTTAACTTTTAAATTTCATTCTTTGAAATGATAATTAGTTCTTTTTTCTGTTAGTAAATAAGATATCAATTCATACTGTGAGACTTGAAATGTTCCCTACTGTAATTTCCTTTGCTAGATCTTCTATTTTTTAATGTGTGTAGGATATATAATCCGACCAAATTCGAAATCTCTGTTCCGTTACAGTTACTCATGGATACACCAAAAAGTTCTTTTCTGTGTTTCTCAACCTAAACGATATACTTTTCTACTCTAGGCACAAGGCCCGAAATTTTGGTAAAGAGGGCCAGCCGATTAACTGGTACTTAATTTATCGACCCCGAAAGGATGAAAGGCAAAGTCGACCTCGGTGAAATTTGAACTCAGAGCGTAAAGACAGACGAAATACCGCTAAGCATTTCGCCCGGCGTGCTAACGTTTCTGCTAGGTCACCGCCTTTAAAATGGACAATATTGACATCGCTGTCGGTTATGGGGGTGTATGATTTCTTCAAATTCTAAAACTCTCAGAAGAAGACCTTTAGAAATGGATAGTTAACATTCTACGATTTTCAGTTTGAATTCATTTTCATTAAATGACATGAATCAAAAAACAACATAGGCACAGGCGTAGCTGTGTGGTAAGAAGCTTGTTTACCAACCACATGGCTCCAGTTTCAGTCCCACTCCATGATACCTTAGGCAGGTGTCTTCTACTATAGCCTCGGGCCGACCAAAACCTTGTGAGTGGATTTCGTAGACGGAAACTGAAAGAAGCCCGTCGTATACATATGTGTGTGTGTATGTCTTTGTGTATGTGTTTGTCCGCCCGTCTCCGCTTGACAACCGGTGTTGGTGTGTTTGCGTCCCGTAACTTAGTGGTTCTGCGAAAGATTATGATAGAAGTACCAGGCTCAAGAAATAAGTCCTGGGGTCGATTTCTTCGACCAAAACCCTTGAAGGTGATGCTGTAACATGGCCGCAATCAAAAGGCTGAAACAGATAAAATAATAAAAGAACAATATAATATTTCCACTTTGTTCTGTTTATATTCGTGCTATCATCGTATCTAAAATGTATTGGTCGACTAATCTCATTTCACTCAATGCTGAGTTGATGACGCCTGTGTTAGATTAAAATTGTATGTGATCCTTTGATGTTGTGTAAGAAACTGTTACATGATCTGAGGCATTCTATTCCGTACATTACATTTAAATGAGTTGCCAAAACATTTGTTTCGTTATATATCATCTTGCATGTCTTTTGGCTTGTTTGCTTATGAGATTTTGTTATATTGTTCAGTAGTAGTGTGTCACACTGTATGTATCTCACAGTCTGACAGTGGTTCTTAACCTTATTTTTACCTATGGATCCCTTTGGTTGCTATTTTACTCAGGGGGTAGGAACCCTCATGGCCATTCGATGTCTAAAAACTCCTATTATATCTTGAATGTTTGAATTTATCGGTATGTACTTATATATTCCTTTCATTTTTTTAAGAGTGGTATATTCTTCTTCAAAATATTTTCAAAGTTAGTGATGTAAATTATTAAATTTTACGTTTTTATTGATTGAATTAAGTGCAACTCTAATTTTTCTAGTGCTTTATTTTGAGGAAGATTCTTGTCGGTTTTAAGAAGAAGAATATTTTTTATTCATTTTTCTTAATACATTCTCAGTTTTCTGTCATATGTTTAGTATAGACTTGTTACTTTTTTTATGCTACGGTGATATTAGACATTTGTCCACGGTTTTAAATTGCAAACTGGTTAAATCTCAAGCTGTCACAAAGAGTATAGAGAGATTCAAGAAGCTAAAATTGAGAGAAATGCCATTGTCTCCTTTTCAGGTGTTCTGCTTTTGTTCTATACATTTTCATCGTGTCTTATTTATTTATTTATTTATTTATTTATTTATTACTATTAGAACAATAAGATCTTAATGCCAACTTGGTTTTGGGTTTTTCCTTTTTCCATTACGGATCAGCAATTGTCATTTGAACAGATCGAGAAAACGTGTACTACGAATAATGGCATAACACATTAATCGAATAAAAATCATTATAATCTACAGCTTGTATCAAGTAACTTTTCACCTTTTCCTTATGACGACAATCGATCTTCCCATCAAACCGAATTTTCATTTAACCAAGTTGGTCTACACAAAGAGGGGACGTTACAAGGGGTTGGGGAACGAACGATTAACAACATGAAGTTAGACATACAATTAAAAATAAATGAAAAATATGAAAATCGAGTGGATTAAAAGAGAATGGATTGAGGGACGCGGTCAACCCCACAAACCACGTACCAACAATGAAGATCGGGCTTTTTTCCTTTTGTTCTCACTCAAGTAGGTCCATTCACTGATCTTCCCATCAAAACCAACGATGGTCGAATTTTCTTTGGCTTTTTTTTCTTTTTTTTTTTTTTGCTTATCTTCTGTCTCTTTTATTTCTTTCTGTCATTAATCTGCGGCCATGCTAGAGTACTGCCTTGAAGAATTTTAGTCGAACTAATCGACCCCAGTATTTATTTTCTTTTTTAAGCTCGGTACTTCTTTTATCACTCGGTTTTATCGAACCGCTTTGTTATGGGGCGTAAACACAACAACACTAGTTGACAAATAGTGACGGGGGCAGACACACACACACACACATGCACACGCACACACGCACACGCACACCCTCGCGCGCGCGCGCGCGTGTGTGTGTGTGTGTGTTAAATAAAATGAGACAACAATGCCAAAGCTGTGTGGAGTTTTCAGGACATTTATAAAGACAAAGCTAGTCTTACAGCTGTTTCTGGGATATTAGGAATATCCCTTCATCAGAGACGATGTGAGATGGTTAAATAGAGGAAAATTGTAGAGTTCAATATTGGAGTTATTTTGGACAAGGAAGCAAATAAGGAGTATATAGGGAAATAGGAGACTGAATGCAGAAATAAAAATAAAAATGTATAAAGATGTTATAGTTGCAATTTCATTATCCAATGAAGTGGTAGAAATGCTTCCCGTCCGTGGTATGTAAATTCCAATAGGAGTTCATATTTTGTCATCATAAATGGAAAGTGTGGGGACATAGATTCCATGTGCTGTTCATTCAAAGGTGTCATGTGGTGTCAACTCCTTTTGGAATTTACATTCCACGGACAGGGAGCGTTTATACCACTTCTACACACCACTTTCCTTGGATAATGAAACTACAACTATAACATCTTTATACATTTTAATTTTTATTTTTACATTCATTCTCTTATTTCCCTATAGACTCCTTATTTCCATCCTTTTCCAAAATAACTCCTTATAGTGAACTCTAATATTTCCTTCTATTTAACCACCTCACATCATCTCTGATGAAGGGATATCTCAGAAACAGCTGTAAGACTGACTTTCTCTTTATAAATGTCCTGAAAACTCCACACAGCCTTGACTTTGTTGTCTCATTTTATTTAACACACATACACACACACACATACATGCATATATACATATATGTGTGTGTGTTTGTGTGTGTGTGTGTGTGTGTGTGTGTGTGTGTGTGTGTGTGTGTGTGTGTGTGTGTGTGTGTGTGTGTGTGTATAAAGGTGATGAGCTGGCAGAAACGTTAGCACGCCGGGCGAAATACTTAGCGGTATTTTGTCTGTCTTTATGCTCTGAGTTCAAATTCCGCCAAGGACGACTTTGCCTTTTATACTTTCGGTGTCGATAAATTAAGTACCAGTTGCGGACTGGAGTTAGTCAAATCGACTGGCCTCCTCTCCCAAAATTTGGGGCCTTGTGCCTAGAGTAGAAAAGTATATATATATATATATATATATATATATATATATATATATATCGACTTTAAATAGAGCTCAAAACTGATCCATTAAAAATACTTTATTATAATAATAATAATAATAATGAAAATGACCTATGAATGATTCCTACATATTATAAAATATTATAAAATATGGGATACTCCATCTCCTCGGGGTCTCATTATTATTGTTGTTATTATTATTATTATTATTATTATTATTATTATTATTATTATTATTATTATTATTATTATTATTAGTAATATGCAGCCAATAAAAATAGAAAACGTTCAAATCCAATTTTCGTAGTTGACCCATGAAAATATACAAACCAGGATGAAAAGGTATGAGATGATATACAACCGTTTATCCTAAAGCTGTAGGGAACAAGCAAATGGTAAATTAATTCAAACATAATATATATATAATCCTTCGGTATACGAGTTAATTTGTACCCGGAGGCCGCTCATAAAACAGAGCAATAATTTTCCATAGTAGCAATGTTATAAATCGTAATTCGTTCCTAGAGGAACATTTTACCTTTAAAATTTATAATACTCGTACATAAATGGCAATAAAACAACAGTAGAATGTAAAGAATACTTTATATCAAGTAAAAAGAGTGTCAAGATCATTTATAATGAAAAATATTATTATTATTATAATCGTTTTCTGAATCACTTTCACTCGCACTAAATTCGTGCGCACCATCACTTGTAGACGCGATGGTCGATTCACAAGTACTCGTAGACGAGCTTGTAGATTTCTTTTTAAAGATCAAGTCTGGGGTTGTTTGCTTAACACGCAGAAGCATTTGTTATGGTAGTAGAAACTTTTACACTTCGTTCAAAATTTAGATATTGTGCTTGAAAAAGAAAACTCGCAAACCTTGGGGTCTCGTAAAGTGGATCTTCGTAAATTGAGGTATTACTGTAGATATAAATAATAATAACTATATAATAATGTATCATAATAATAATATATATATATACTCCGATTTAAAGCTACATTTATATATAAAAGATTGACGGAAAAATGATGAGCTAACCCAAGCCAGAACCGAACCCACAGATCAAAGCTTACACGGCTCCTTGCGCATCCGATCGGGCAAAACACTCACCCATCAATTTAAGCAAAATTTTATGAATATATACTTTAACTGTCCAATAGTATGTATGTATGTATGTATGTTTGTATGTATGTATGCATGTATGTAGTGAAGTCGCGTGCCTTAGTGGTTAGGACATTCGGCTCACGATCATAAGGTCGTGAGTTAAATTCTCGGTGACGCTTTGTGTCCTTGAGCAAGACACTTTATTTCACGTTGCTCCATTCCATTCAGCTAGTAAAAATGTGTAGTACCTGCATTTCAAAAGGTCAGCCTTGTCACACTCTGTGCCACGCTGAATCTCTCTGAGAACTACGTTAAGGGTATTCGTGTCGGTGGAGTGCTCATCCAATTGCACGTTGATTTCATGAGCAAGCTGTTCCGTTGATCGTATAGCAGGGACCCTCGTCGTCGTAACTGACAGAGTATTCCTTATGTATGTATGTATGTATGTATGTATGTATGTATGTATGTATTTATTTACATGTTATATATAATTGTGTGTGTGTGTGTGTGTGTGTGTGTGTGTGGTGGAGGTAATGTAATCCGTGTCCATCATTTATCCACCACAAATTTCAACTGACCTAATTTCTATCTCAAGTTCTTCTGGATCGTCACATCAACCTGACGTTAATATTTGGTCGCGCTAAATGTTGCATAATAACATTGTCACAGACGCCATTACTTACAAACACAGTCAAGATATTACAATGCATTCTTTCCATTTATCATTAAAACCAATGAATAAAATGCCTCTTGTGTAAAGCGCAAACACCAGACATTATCCATTAATGACAAGGCTAAATTTTTGAAAAAAATGTTGACAAATGTGTCTGTAAGAAAATAAGAAATTTGCGAGAGTTGTCACTATTTATGACAGTAAGAAGCAGAAAAAGACAACTGTTTTTATTTCTTGCTAACAGTAATTCAAAGAAGCGGCCATTTAAATGGAAACAATGAAAGATGAAAAAGTACAGAATTAGATTAAGTTGTGATGAAGTGTTTTAGGGTAAGTAAAAATTAACGGTGTTGTGTCTTCTGGAGATATAAAGAAGGAACAAGCCCCCAAAAATTCATTTTTTAAAAACCAATCTTATATCATGAGTGAGAATACAGTGAAGAATATAGTGGGGAATAGCTACAGCGTTCCAAGGATCGTCATGACTTAATGTTTGTGCAGGATGTGGTGAAAATGTTCGACAGACAAGGAAACACCTGCTAAGTTTGTTGCAATTTTGCCAAGTTAATTTCAGATGGAAATATATCTTCAGCAGATTTACAATGCAGCTGAGGTATCATTGTTTTGAGAATGTACGCGAAGAACACGACAACTGAGGATGCAGAATAACCAACGGGCTTTAAACCATCAAAAATTATGTCATACTGCGTGGTAATTTGTGAGTCATTGTGTCAGAAAAAAAGGTTGAATAACAACTGACAAAACATTCAATAGTTACTTTGTTCAAAGTACAAAGTAACATCCAAAGTTACTTTGTTCTCTAAGAGTTCACTGTGATTCTAATGGCGTGAACCACAAGTGTAAGATAATGCTCATTTTAGACAACTGTTCCGCTCTTCCTAAAGTAGATCTAGTAAAAATAAATGCTTTTTGTCACTAACCTATAGCATACTATGTTCCATTAAATCTAAATACCCATTTATGAGCACCTACTGACTGAAGTTAACGCTGGCAAACAAGAATGTGAGTTTCTCAAGGGAGTTAATGTGAAATATTTGGTTTACTGTTTTGTTGAAGCTTAGAAGTATGTAGAAGCGTTCACCATTTGATCGCAAATGGTCGATGAAACATCCAATGACTATTAGCCTTATTTAGAAGCCATAACCATACACTACTCATACTATTTCTGTTTGTGCAGCTTTAAGAAACGCAATTCTAAGTGAAACTTTTATTACAGATATCTAACCTCTACACTACTGGTTGCGTGCGCTTTTATTTGTGTATAAAGTTTAATATAGAACCAGCAAAGCTAGTGAGGCCTTCGGTAGGCTTTACAAGCGTCCCTGGTCACGCTATAGCATATCTATCTGGTCACGCTATAGCATAACTATCCAAACTAAAGTTAAGGTTTATAACATGTGTGTTCTTCAATCAATGCTCTGTGGAAGTGAGACATGATTTATTTATCGTAAACATTTGAAGCATTTCAAGCAATTCCATCAACATTGTCTTCGGGAAATTCTTGGAGTAAACTGGAGAATGATGATCAGTAATGTAGAGGTACAAGAGAGAGGTTGTAGTAGGAGTGTAGAATTAATTATTCTTCAAAGTCGTTTCAGGTGGAGTAAACATCTGGTGAAAATAAGTGATAAAAGTATTCCTTTGTACGGTGAGCTGAAAGATCGTAAAAGGCCTGCACATAAACTCAAAATGAAGTTCAAAGACTACCTTAAAACTGCTTTGGCACAAACAGGAATTTCAGATGCTGATTGGGAGAGAGAAGCACAAAACCGAAATAGATGGAGGAAAAGACCGCACAGTGGTTGCTCGAAGTTTGAAAGAGAGAGGATGAAGCGCGAAAAGATCAGAAGAAAGCTTAGAAAGAATGA
>NC_142932.1:49923595-49926095 GCF_046866305.1 Octopus bimaculoides | reverse complement strand
GTGTGGGAAAAGTAGAAAAACTATGTGTTCCCCAATTTATAAACATAAGTTTGTGTGTGTGTGTGTGTGTGTGTGTGTGTGTGTGTGTGTGTGTGTGTGTGTGTGTGTGTGTGTGTGTGTGTGTGTGTGTGTGTGAAAACTCTTCCTTATAGGCAAAAGAAATTTCATATTCTCAGTTGGTTCCCGCGGATCTGTTCAGTTTGGTTCACAGATTTTTTAATTAATTTTTTTTAAACTAAACAGTTTGAAACTTCGTTTACTGGTAGAATGTCTCACGCAGAACACAGTTTACTTTGAACATTTTTGACAAAATTTGATATTTTAGAAGTTATTTCGTGTTAAAGCTGACGCATTTAGGTAATTTCAACTAATCAACGACGTGTAAAGCTACTGCAGTTTGCGACAGTAATCGAAGAGGAACATCTCTACTAAATGTCACCACTCTGTTCTATTCGTGTATCAAGCGAAGACGATGCCACCTTTATCCTTCTTTTCTAGTCAGCACCGTGCATTCCTTTCTCTTTCCCTCCCTTCTACACTATCAACTAGCAACCGGCGAGCGAACTACAATTATAGTATTTCACGGTGTATAAACCGCTATTTGTTTTGTTTTACCTTCATGTTTTGATAATGTTATTTTTAATCTAATAAAGACTTTTATATTGACCAAATGTGTTTGTTGTTGATTATAGTAAGATAAAATCATGAGAATAACAATACATATCATAGTCGAAAATAAGCTATTTTGAAACTACGTCAACAATAAAAATGCTAGTTGGGGGTCTTGTAGTTCCATAGGTCTTTTAAACACCGGAGCGCTTTATGTGTGAGTAAAAGACCGATGTCGGGCAAACGAACAAATATATGTAGATAATATTTCTTCTCTCTTGGTGTTGATTCTTCGATGTTTACTGGTTACTCCGACGCGAGGACCAAAAAAAAAAGCGTGTAATATGCAACACAGGCAATAAGCAAACATTTAGTAGAGATGACCCGGAAGTTGTTCCTCTTCGGTTACTGTCGCAAACTGCAGTAGCTTTCTTCAACTGAATACAAGTTGTTGATTGGTTGAAATTACCCAAATACGACAACTTTAACACGAAATAACGTCTAAAATATCAAATTTTGTCAAAAATGTTCAAAGTAAACCGTGTTCTGCGTGCGACGTTCCACCAGTGTACGAAGTTTCAAACTGTTTAGTTAAAAAAAAATTAATCAAAAAATCTGTGAGTCAAACTGAACAGATCCGTTCTTGTCAGCTATCGATTCTGCGATTTGCCTTCGCGAAGCCCTGTCAGCAACAGACATCAAAGCGGGGCAAAAAAGCTGTTTTATAACACTCGGTAAACTCTAATGAGCCGAAGCACGAATTTTGGCAACATAAAAAAAAGAAAAAAAAACACATGTGACTGTTTTCTAATTGACGTCATATCAAAAGAGATGTCTCCTCACGACATTCGCGTGATGATAGCTGAAGGTTAGATTGGTCACATGACTCCTTAAGAGAGAAAGACATTATTTGACTACATACTTTTTCGAATTCTCTTCTTTTATGAGGAAAGTATCTGTGTTATTTTAAATACCTATTGATCCACTCAGTAAAGGTATATCGTCAACTAGCGAGATGATATATTATTAATTGCATTTATAATAATCCTTAACTTTTAACAATAGTCATGATACATTCCAGTTATATTAATATCGCTATGAATATAGATATACTTTATTCAGAAAACATACGTTTGAAAAATAAATGTATACAGGCGCAGGTGTGGCTGTGTGTCAAGGAGCTTGCTTCCCAACCACATGATTCTAGGTTCAGTCCCACTGCGTGGCAACTTGGGCAAGTGTCTTCTGATATAACCGCAAACCGACTAAAGTTTTGTGAGTGGATTTGGTCGACGGAAACCAAAAGACCGTCGTGTATATATATATATATATATATATAACGTGATCACGTGACCGACCCGGCTATCAGATGTTACACAATGCGCTTTTGCATTATTTCAGCCTTCAAATGTATATATACATACATATATATATATATATATGACGACTTTTTTTTTCAATATATATATATATATACACTAGCTGAATGACCCGGCGTGGCCCGGGTTACTGCTGTTCTTATTCAGATTAGTAAACAATAAATATAAAGATATATACTCATAATTATTTCAAAATATCTATATTTTATTAAGAAATATCCAAATTGTAATGATAATAGAATTTCGAACTGAAAATCTGTCAATGTTGAAGCACCTCAGGGTAAACATAATTCCTCATAATACCTCATCTCTTAAATATAGAACTGTAGAATAACTACTGACTAACGCAATAAAAAGTTTCCACGGCGTTGAATACTCACACTGATAAAACAGCATAGCAGGAATACGATAAGAACGCTAGAAGTGTTAAAAAAGTATTATCTTCAAACCGGTTATAAGGACTGGAATAACATTCCTATAATTATATTGAAAAAGCCTCTAAGGTTTTCTAC
>NC_142932.1:49873595-49918595 GCF_046866305.1 Octopus bimaculoides | reverse complement strand
CAGGTACAACAGAGACAGGAAGAAAGAGTGAGAGAAACTTGTGGTGAAAGAATACAGCAGTATTCGCCACCACCCTCTGTCGGAGCCTCGTGGAGCTTTAGGTGTTTTCGCTCAATAAACACTCATAACGCCTGGTCTGGGAATCGAAACCGCGATCCCAAGACCGCGAGTCCGCTTGCTTCACAAGCGCATGGTTCCAGATTCAGCTCCATTGCGTGACACCTTGGATGAGTGCCTTCTACTATAGCTTCGGGCCAATGAAAGCCTTATGAGTGGATTTGGTAGACGGAAACTGAAAGAAGCCCGTCGAATATATATATATGCATATATATATATATATATATATATATATATATATATATATATATATATATATATATATATATATATATATATATATTATAATATTAGGGAATGAAAAATTCCAAACATACAGGAATATTCAATTTAGTAATACCAAATTGAATTTTATAAAAAATAATATATGTATATAAATATAATTTAGAGAAGAACCACCGATATACAATTCAAACAATGAAGGAGACCAATCACCATCCAGAAAAGCGTACTCCACAAAATACTAATTTAAAAATCTATAAAACTAAAAGAAAAGTATAAAATCCATTAAAATCTACAAAAAACTAGACTAAAAATTTAATTCAACTTAGTAAATTGATAAAACATCTTTTAGATTTTATAGATTTATATGTGTGTGTGTGTGTGTGTGTGTGTGTGTGTGTGTGTGTGTGTGTGTGTGTGTGTGTGTGTGTTCATATTCCGTCGACAACCAGCTGGAAAAGATGTTTTCCTGGGGCTATAACAACAGTAACATCGTCCTATATAGGACTGCCATGTTCTGTTGGCATATAAACATTGCTATATATATAACGCACCGAAAGCATATATATACATACATACATGCATATACTAGCAGAGATTCCTGCCGTTGCTCGGCATTAAAATGGCATAGTTTTTTTTTTTGTTTTACTTTTTTCAGTCATATGACTGCGGCCATTCTGGAGCACTGTCTTTAGTCGAAGAAATCGTCACCAGATTTATTCTTTGTAAACCTAGTGCTTACTCTATCGGTGTATTAGGCCAAACGGCTAAGTTACGGGGACGTAAACACACCGACATCGGTTGTCAAGCGATGGTGGGGGTACAAACACAAACACACGCACACACGTATATATATATATATATATATATATATATATATATATGTGTGTGTGTGTGTGTGTGTGTGTGTTTACATATATATGTGGTAGGTAGCTTGCCTACCAACCACATGGTTCCGGGTTCAGTCCCACTGCGTGGCATCTTAGGCAAGTGTCTTCTACTATAGCCTCGGGCCGACCAAAGCCTTGTGAGTGGATTTGGTAGACGGAAACTGAAAGAAGCCCGTCGTATATATGTATATATATATATGTGTGTGTGTGTTTATGTGTCTGTGTTTGTCCCCCTAGCATTGCTTGACAACCAATGCTGGTGTGTTTATGTCCCCGTAACTTAGCGGTTCGGCAAAAGAGATCGATAGAATAAGTACCAGGCTTACAAAGAATAAGTCCCGGGGTCGATTTTCTCGACTAAAGGCGGTGCTCCCGCATGGTCGCAGTCAAATGACTGAAACAAGTAATAAAAATATATATATATATATATATATATGTGTTTACATATATATATATACATATGTATGTATACATATACATATATAAAGGTTACGAAGGGTAATGGAGTCAACCAAACCGTAACGATACAGGTAATACGGAGTAAGTGCTGTATACCGACTAGTTTTACCCCTGATGTGGTTGCAAGATGAGTGGGGAATATAACATGGGTCGTGTATTAGCATGTGTATGTATAAAGAGAGAAAAGGATAAAGAAACCAATGGTATAAGTAAATTTATATTTTATTTAAAAAGTCTTACAGCTGTTTCAGGGAAAATTCAATGTATCTCTTCATCAGAGACGGTAATAGTAGAAGAATGCATTATTACATCTATATGAGGAGATACCGTCTCCGATGAAGGGATACATTGAATTTTCCCTGAAACAGCTGTAAGACTCTCTACATAAAATATAAATTTACTTATGCCATTGGTCTCTTTATCTCATTCTTTTTTATATGTACATATACATATATATATATATATATATATATATATATATATATATATATATATATATATATATACATACACATACATACATACATACATACATATATATATATACATACATACATACATACATACATATATATATATATACATACATATATATTACATGGAAAAATACGAGCATGAAAAGTAATACCCTTAAGATTATAAACCTGGAAAAGTACAGGGCAAGTTATTACACCTGTAAAAGTATAGGACAAGCTATTACTTCTAGTAAAGTAAAGAACAAGAAACTTTTTACTTAAAATATTGCAGCAAAGAATGCCAGTTCTAATTCATCACTCTTTACAGTTCTCATCTTTTAAATTTGTTGTACAAAACTGTTCAGCTAATTTGTAAGTTTGTCTAATTAGTCACTTTTTTCTATATTTAAGGAATTAGCCAAATTCTACTTAAATAACTATAGTGTTATTTGTAAATTATAATAAAATAAGTTTTTATATTCAAATTTTAATTTTAGTTGCAATATTTTAAGTAAAATGTTTCTTATTCTTTACTAGAAGTAATAGCTTGTACTCTACTTTTACAGGTGTAATAACTTGTCCTGTACTTTTTCAGGTTTTTAATCTTCAGAATATTACTTTTCATGCTCGCATTTTTCCATGTAATCCATGATTTTTCCAAGCATTGCTGTTATAAGATGGTTAATAATGTGTCAATTAATGATTTAAGATTTTACCTTATAAAATACTGAAAGATAATATTTCAATTTTTCCATGTAAATAATGATAATATTTCAATTTTTTTCATGTTTAATTTAAAAATATGTTGTGAGTGAATTATTTAATATTACCCATCCACACCAAACTAATGGCAGGGATTTTTACCATGTTGTTGGTTGCACCATGGCTCACCAAAAGTTACAAACAACAAGACCCCCAAACTATCAGTTACCAGGCTCACCTTAAGTAACCAAATTTTGCAATATTAGGAGGTCATAGGAATTCATTCAATGAAAAAAAAATCCAATGATTCCGGGATTGGTGGGGGGCTCCCCACCAGCACCACCACCTCATTTTTTCCGAACCAAAATAAGGGTTTTGCAGCATCTTAGGTAAGAGGTCAAGGTACTTGGTCCCACGCAAAAAATCAATTTTTTTTTTCTAAGTGAAAATCATGTGGGTGTTAATATAGAAATTTACCATAATGTTGTTGTTATTTAGCCTCAAATCAACCCTGATACTGCAAACCTATCATCAAAGACATTCCAGCCTTCAGCAAACTGTCTTTTTAGGGATAATCTAGGACATTACGCACAATGGGCGTGTGATTTAGGTAGGGGGATACTTTGGCTGCTATTTTTAGCGTGTAAAACGACCAGGTAGAGGCTTTTTCATTGGTTTGATTGCGTGATGAGATTTTTTACACATATATGTAATATGTATATATATATATCATCTGCAGAAGTTAGAGAGTGAGTCAAAAGCTGAGAGTTTCGTGTATTAGCACTTATCAAACATGAATTTGTTCATTGTCACTCTGTAACTTCTGACGAAATAACTTCTAAAATGCAAAATTTTGTCAAAATCGTTAAGAGTAAACCCTGTTCTATATGACACATTCTACCAGTATCGGAAGTTTGAAAATGTTAAGTTAAAAAAAAAGTAATTAATTAATCTGTACGTCTAATTGAATATATCCGAAATAGATGAAAGGCAAAGTCGACTTCAGCGGAATTTGAACTCAGAATGTAAAGACATACGAAATACCGCTTCTAAAATACAAAATTTTGTCAATGTTCTATGTGACACATTCTTCCAGTATTGGAAGTTTGAAAGTGTTTAGTTAAAAAAAAAAAAATAATAATCTATACTGCGAGGTCGACCTCGGCGAAATTTGAACTCAAAGATTAGAGACACGTGAAAAACCGATAAGCATTTTGACTTAGGCGCTGATGCTTCTGCCAGCTCGCCGACTTACAAGAACAAACTTCATTTTAGAAATATATATGTTATTCTTATTGCTTAAGCGTTACTCTCTTCCTTAATTACTGACATTAAATTTCGTAACATTTTACCTCATAACTCTTTTTCTACTAATCTTTGTTCAATGCGATTAGCGATTCTGAATTCCTCATGCATTTTTCTATCATTTAAACCTCAGAAAAATATACTTCTAATTTAAAATTAAAAAATTTATGTTAATTGAATATGAATATCTGTCTTACTGCCCCCCTTGAGGTCGCAGATATTTTGATGTAAGCTTTTGTCTACTGAACCAAATCTCAAACTATTTATGCCAAAGTGTAGCTGTGGAGGTGTCCTCTTTAAAACAACAGTTTGCAGTTTAGTTGAGAACTGAATTAGTGGTGAAGGTTGGAAGCTGCTGCGATATACATACATACGCGCAGGCATGGCTGGGTGGTAAGTAGCTTGCTTACTAATCACATGGTTCTAGGTTCAGTTCCACTCCGTGGCACCTTGGTCAACTGTCTTCTACTATAGCCTGGGGTCGACCAAAGCCTTGTGAGTGGATTTCGTAGACGGAAACTGAAAGAAGCCCGTCCTCTATGTGTGTGTGTGTGTTTGTGTGTGTCGGTGTGTCTCTACGTCTGTGTTTCTCACCCACCATCACTAGAAAGGATTGAGAGGGGAGAATACGGAGAGAGAACGAGAAAAAAAGCGAAGAGAGAAAATAATGTGTAGGGATTACCGGTTCAACATAGTTTTTTCGCTTGACCGCTGACGTGTTCAGTCACACTTTTCCCGGCGTTTCACGTTCTCCTTTAACTTCAACACTGGGTTCGTTTGTTTTCCCCTTTTTTTCCACCTGTCTTTCTATCTTTTTTCTCTCCACTTTCTATTCCAGTCCTGTAGGTCATAACTTTCCATGGCATTACATATACACGTCTTGCCCTAATACTGTCTCAGAGAGGTAGGTCATATTTTGTTTGTATATTATATTCGTACTAACTGCCTATGTTGTGTTTGTATTCATCACCGTCTTCCACGTTTACTCATTATTCCCAGCAATTTCTTGCTGTTGACGCCAGCAAAATTATTAATATTAACGTTAAAGGAGTGAAATTGTAATGATTTTTGCACGATATCTGACGAGGAAAGAGCATGGAGGATGTCTATGTCTTGTAAGTTAATTTTCCATTTGTTCCTTTGTCGCCCTTCTGCTCGATTTTATTTGATTTTATTACACACACACACACACACACACACACACACACACACACACACACACACAACTACACATACTTATACACGCGCGCATATCATACGCACGCACACACTCACACATGTACAATACGTAAACTTTTATATATGTATGAAGTCAGTAGACGTGTAATGTTTTTAGTTGTGGTGGGCACAATATCTTTTATACTGAAAAGTTACGACTAGGTGACAGCCTAGTAAGTATAGTTAAAATAGTAAAGTCGAAGTCTTTACTCGCTTTAAAAAGCTTCAGGAAATGCATAGCTTGATTTTTAACACTTCTAGGAATATCTTTATTGTGTTGCTTACTATGGCTGGTTGTTGCCGAAAAAACAAGGCACTCAATGGAAAATCCAAAGATGAAATGAAGGCGTGTATCAACATGTACGATAAGCTCTCTGAATATCTTCTGCTATAGGCGCTCATTGTCGCCACATCTGAGCAAAAGAGTGTAGGTCTTTAATCGGACTGAAAAACCACTGCCGTGACACTCATGCTTAAGAAAACAATCAAGCGATGTCATTGCTTGAAATCGAGTTGTGGCCATCCTATATATGTGTGTGTGTGTGTGTGTGTGTGTGTGTGTGTGTGTGTGTGTGTGTGTGTGTGTGTGTGTGCATGTATGTATGTATGTCATTTATCTTTTAATCTTTTACTTGTTTCAGTCATTTGACTGCAGCCATGCTGAGGCCGCCCTGAGGAATTTTTAGACGAATGAATCGACCCCAGTACTTTTCTTCTGTTAATCCTGGTACTTACTCTATCGGCCTCTTTTGCCGAGCCGCTAAGATACGGGGACGTAAACACACCAACATCGGTTGTCAAGTGGTGGTAAGAGATAGACACAAAGACACACACGTATATATAAACATAAATCTCCACTCTCCTCTTCGTTATACATACATATATATACAACGAGCTTCTTTCAGTTTCCATCTACCAAATCCACCCACTAGGTTTTGGTCAGCCCAAGGCTATAGTAGAAGACACTTGCTCAAGGTACCATGCAGTGGGCCTAAACCCGGCATCATGTGGTTGAGAAGCAAGCTACAACCGTGCATGTACGATTTTTCTTTGGGTTTTATCTAAATTCTTAAGTGTGTTCAAGCCGGTTGCTGTATGTATGTATGTATATATGTATGTATGCATGTATGTATGTATGCATGTATGTATGCACGCATGTATGTATGTATGTATGTACGTTACAAAGACTGCCTTAAAAAATTTCTCACTGCATGTCGTATTGACCACCAACGCTGGATAGACCTGGCTGCGGATTATGGTGCCTGGCGCCGCATGATCTTCAACGCAGTCAACGAGTTTGAAGAACACAGAAGAGATGCGCATAGGGACAAGAGACGCAGGAGGAAGGCCCAAGCCGCTTCTGACACCACACCGGATGTTACCATCGTCTGTGGACACTGCTCACGGACCTGCCTTTCCCGCATAGGACTTGTCAGTCATGAGCGTGCCTGCAGACCACGTGGACAACCTTCCTAATCTTCGTTCGCGAAGCCAAGCCAAGAAGAAGATGTATGTATGTATGTATGTATGTATGTATGTATGTATGTATGTATGTATGTTAAATTATTTTGACAGGCCATCTGCTTGGTAGCAATGATTTGAAAGAATACATCTTGTTTTGTTCATCAGCCTTTAAATCTTAAAAAGGTCTTGCAGATTTTTGTTGTCCCAGATATCGTAATCATTTGTAGCGGATTAATTAACGATTACGTGCGTGTGGTGTGTGTGTGTGTGTGTGTGTGTGTGTGTGTGTGTGTGTGTGTGTGTGTGTGTGTGTGTGTGTGTGTGTGTGTGTGTACGTGTGTGTGTGCGTGCGTGCACACACGCGTATGTGTATGCATGTATACGTGTCTGTCTATGTATGTGTTTTGTATTTCTCTGTGTCTTTTAGGAGACATAGTACCTCTTTATATGATGTATTTCGTAAGTTTGTATGATATTTTGCTTTATACATTTACACGTTTGCGGCTTTAAATGTTGCTATTAATATCGTGACATCATTAAAAATAAGACAGTTTATTTTCAATAAAAGCAGTTAAATGACTAGGTATTGACTATTTCGAACTTAGAAAAGTGTATATCTCTAGTATACCTACCTCAATTTCCAACTTTCTGTTTCATTTCACTGTTAGTTGGTGAAAGGTATTCAACTATTTAACTAAATTGAATACTTTTAGCCATGCTAAATGCTAGTTTTGTATGCAGTTTGGAAATTCACGAGATATTTGTCACAATATATCTGAGTTTCGATACATGTAAGATTTGTGGTCAAAATAAATGGATTGAATGGTCAAATAATTTGAAGTTACTTAGCATTTCCACTTGTAAGCAACTGTACTGAAATTGTTTTTACTGCACAGGTTTTTAAAAAAAAATAATGAGTAACACAGAAGACGAACAAAGAAAATATAATTATGAGAAAGATCTATTATATATCAATACTTGCTCACAAGATACAAATGCATAATGTATTTATACAAATATGTGCAAAATTAATTTCCTGTGACGTATTAAAAGCCATATTGATAACATAGTTTTTAATTTAATCTCGTTTATAATTAAAGTAAAATGCGTGGATATAATAATTAAATTAATTTCCATTCATTACTTTTATATTATATTTTCTCTGCTTTAATTATTACGCTATGCATAATGGTGGGCACTACTTATGTTAAGGTAAGTTTATGGTGAATCGAAACCAATGAATGCGGTTTCAATCCCAAGTTGATGCAGTTTACCTTAATTTACCCTCCTCGATACAATCTGCACCCTAACACAATAGATAGCCTATGTACCCAGTCACAATAGAGAAATAATTAATAAGATGAGTCAGTGGTTTTCTTGTAGTATATATCTTAAAAGTTGATATTAAAAAGAAACTGAGCAGCATTCGGTACTCTAGTTTTTCAATTTGTAGTTTAAGAATTCACAGAATTAAGACATTTTTATCGAATGCTTTTACGTAAAATAAATAGTTTAGAATATAATGGTTTCAACTTTTAACATGAAGCCAGCAATTTTTAAGAAAGCGATAAGCCGATTATTTTGATACCGGTTTCAGCTGGTATTTAATTCATCGAACTCGAAAGGATAAAAAGCAAAGTCGATCTCAGCAGAATTTGAACCCAGAACTTAAAGAGCCGGAAGAAATGCCGCTAAGCATTTTGTCCGACTCGTTAACGATTCTATCAGCTCGCCACGTTTTTGTATTTATTGTGACTTCAGTTCTCCCATCATATACTTGGTCCTTATTAGAATCTGCCACTAAACTATCGACTTTATGGCTACACAATGTTTGTGTAGTAGGTGAGATATCTTATTTCTAAATAAATTCCCTTAAGGAGAAATAACTTTCCGGATCCAGAATCTGGTGTTGTTATCGTATAAACTCGAAATAACCAAGCACTCTTTGGGTAGTTCTAGATTATATTGGCACTTGAAATTAAAATTGATGCTCTGGTTTAGCAGTCTTACCTTTATATAAATTACAAATAATATGAAAATTTACTCGTGTTCTTAATCTGAGGGGTTTCCCAAGTCTATGTACAGGACAGTGATCTAATGATACGACTGGTTTCTCCTAAAGCGGCAACGATCCTAATTAGTTCTTCAGTGATGACAATGTCAAATGGGAGCATTCTGAAAAGTTTTTATCCAGACTTGAATAAAAGATGTAAACGTTACTTTATTGAAGAGGAGTAGAGTCCATGGTTTTGCAGGCCCTTCCAATGTGATGAGTTTGAAACGATTTATATTTAGTTTATGTAGAGCGAACATCAGCTGGGATATAGTTACAGACAGTTTTCGACTGAAAAATATCGGGCAGCAGGCTTTCAAAGCATCATATACTCACTGCAGTTCTTGAGCGTAAAAGTTAGCGTTCACAGCATAACCATTTGAGACAAGCTTAAAGAGCAACAACAACTCGAAAATCCACTAAACACGCACACGAACTTCTGTTCAAACCGCCCTTGTTTGACAACAGGTTCTGAAGTCTGGTCGAACAAAGATACTGATTTTTTATTAGGATTACGAATATAAATTCATTTTTCATCCCCAGTTACAATCGATGCCAAAAACGGGCATCTCGAGGATTCGTCAGCAATTGTTTGCAAACGTTCATATGCAGTTGAGCCTGGTCATTGGTCATCTCATAAGGAACTTTACAACAGCATTTCTTACAAGGCCGAGTTTAAGGGGTGTGTCGATTGATAGTGCTTTGTGAAGGACCAAGTTCTGTGACAATGTACGAGGGCTTGTGCTTGGCTGTTGATCAGCCATTTCAGGCAAGGCTTCATAATCCACAACATTTTCGAGGTTTCTCTCCGAGGCTTCTGAGACCTTGACTGAAACGACTGAGTTAGTTTTGTGCCACACATTCATTGACAATTTCTGGGCCTTCCACATCATTAATTTCTTTCGTTGCTATCCTTGCACTTGATCATATTTTCCATAGGCAACATAATATGACTCTAATAGCAATTTTTTCGCCTCCCATTATCAAAGCTAAACAATTAATGTTTATATGCTACATATAAAAATAAAGAATAAACAATTCAGCAACGATTGAACAACAAATTGTATCAAATAACACGGAGAAACAAGTTGCCAAAAATCATCAGTGAAAATCCGAAATCACTTTTGATTCAACCTGGTACCCTTGAAGAATATACTGCAACTCAAAATATTGTGATAAATAGTATGTTGTCAGCACGACACTCTGGAATCATTGCACACTCCTCCATTGTCCAGTCTATTTCTGTATGACGTTGATTCTCGTGTTAATCACAATGGTAGTGGCGAGATGAACTTAGCCAGAGCACGACAGTTGGTGTTGTGCATCCCAGCACAGTGTCTGAGGCCAGTGAGGGTAATGATGTTGCAGCTGTTTCTCTGTGTATGTGTTTCTCATACTTTTCTAGGCTGAGTGAATGAGTTAACATATTTTATATTGTTGCAGTGTTGCTATCGGACTTTGTATATGTGTCTGGGTAATTGGTTGTTGTTTTTCATGTAGTAATAAAGACTGTTTAAGTCAGGAGTCGGCGAACCAAGGTGAATTACCCCAAATAGGGTAAAAATGAAATTCTTGTGGGGTAATAAGAACTCATTAGACATAAGTAAAATTATATGAAAAACATGTTCCTTGTTACAACAGAAATCTTTCTTCTGGTATGAAGAGGCAATCAAAAAGTTGCTGCCTTTTTTAAAAAAACATCAAAGACCACGTAGTTATACTAGGAGAATATTTCGTTATTGAAGCAAGCTTTAACCTACAAGTTCCCTCGCGATCGCACGGGACCCTACCACAGCTTATATGCTCGGAAATATGATATGCACATGTACACAACCGTGTGTGCAAGCTTAACTGATATCACTAATACTATAGCAACACTATTATAACCAGATACCTCAGTATATATATGGACCTTTAAGTCCCAAGGGCATATAGACTTAATTGATGCTGTGTATGTTGAACAACCTACGCAGTGCGTGTGGATATATATCAAGTAACCCTTAGAAATATTAGAAAACAGTGAACATCTGTTGTTGAAACAATACTAAACGACTTTGGACAGTACTTAAGCATAATATGTGAGGTTTTGCTTTCTAGCTTAATTTATCAAGACACACGATATTGATAAAGTAGTAGATGAGTCATATGGCCAGAAGAAATGGACATGAAAGCATGCGACTGTAAACGAATATCGCTCTACCAATGTATGTATGTATGTATGTATGTATGTATGTATGTGTATATATATATACATATGTATATACATATATATATACATATATATGCATGTATATAGATATAAACATGCTTGTGTGAGTGTGTGTATGTGTTTGTGTTAATATTTAGCAAAAGCAACAGGGTGACTTAAGGTCGGAGAGTTTCGTGCGTTGGCATTTGAAACTCTCGGCCCTTGTGTTACTCTGTTGCTTCTGATAAATATCAATAATATACATATACTCATATTTTGAGTTCTATTTTTCCTGTTAGCACCAACACACACACACACACACACACACACACACACACACATACACATATATATATATATACATATATATATATATATATATATATATATATATATATATATATATATATATATATATATATATATATATATATATATATATATATATATATATATATATATATATATATATATATATATATATATATATATATATATATATATATATATATATATATATATATATATATATATATATATATATATATATATATATATATATACATACATAGGCGTGGTTGTGTGGCAAGAAGCTTGCTTCCCACCCACATGGTTCTGGTTTCAGTCTCAATGTGTGCCACTCGGGGAAAGTGTCTTCCACTAGAGCCACGAGCCGACCAAAGCCTTGTGCGTGGATTTGGTAGACGGAAACTGGAAGAAACCCGTCGTGTATATATATAAAATATAATATAATATAATATAATATAATATATGGAAAAAAAGTCAAGGTAGAAAAGGCTAAAATAATTTTTTTTTTAATATTTCAGTACCGGTTCCAGTCATTGAGACTTTTTCATTTGTAAGTATGGAAAACAAAATTTTGGAAAAATTAAATGAAAAATACTTTAAAAGAATATTTGCATAGTATTCAAATACAAGGGGCATTTTCCTTGTTTCTGTCTGTCTCTGTGTCTCTTGTTTCCTCTTGTGGGTTAGAGGCTCGAACCCACAAGAGTAAACATACAGTCGAAAAAGACTCAATGACTGAAACGGGTACTGAAATGTTTTTTTATAAAATTATTTTACCATTTTCTACCTTGTCTTTTTTTCCATATATATATCAACTCGTGTGTTCCTTTTCAACCTTCTACATATATAATATATATATGTATATATATTTGTGTGTCTTTGTTTCTGTGTTTGCCCTCACCATCGCTTGACAACCGGTGTTGGTGTGTTTACGCCCCCGTAACTTAGCGGTTCGGCTGAAGAGATCGATAGAATAAGCACTAGGCCTACAAAGAATAAGTCCTGGGGTCGATTTCCTCGACTGAAAGACGGTGCTACAGAATGGCCGCAGTCAAATGACTGAAACAAATAAAAAATAAACGAATGTGTGTATGTGCGTGTGTGTTTGTGTGTGTGTGCGTGTGTGTGTGTGTGTTTGAATATACATACATGTATGCATGTATGTCATTATTAAGTTTGTTTGAAGATTTCTTGCCAACAGAGAAAGAACCGGTTTCTAACCTAATTCCAAGGTTCCTTCAATTGAATTTCAACATCAACAACAGGGTATGTATGTATGTATGTATGTATGTATGTATGACGGAGTGGCAGACAGTCAAATGGATAGATAGATAGATAGATAGATAGATAGATAGATAGATAGATAGATAGATAGAGATTGACTAACTGAGTGACAGGCATACAGATAGGTTATAGGATGTTGCACAAACAATCAGCTCTGAATGCGTTACTCCTTATAGTAGAAATAGCTGTAAGCTAATGAAGAGGGTTACGTAATTTGTGTTGTTTTATCATATATTAATATATATATATATAAATATATATACATATATGCATACATACATGCATACATGCATACATGCATACATGCATACATACATACATACATACATACATACATACATACATACATACGTGTATATACATCAACGGTTGTTTTCTTTCATGAGCAAATGGGAAGCAAGCTATCTCTTTAACCTGGAGTAAAGTGTAGAAACCCCTGAGAGGAAACAAGACCATGTTGGTTAAATTTTGAAATCATGTGATAGGGTTTCATCAAACTACTTCATTCTGTGAGTTTATCTCGCCGAAGAAACATGTGGCTTACCACTCGCAGTCCCTGAATATCTCATAAGGTTGGTGATTTTGTGTAGTTATCTGAGGTATATTTTTTAGCTCTTATTTCTAGCAATTGTAGGTGCTATGTTGCACCCCCATTTATGAATTTTGCCTTTTCGGTTTTAATTGCTATAGCCAACTATATATTATAATGTATTTAATATATCATAATATATTAATTTACTACTATAACATCTGATTGTATTTTTATATACATACATATATATATATACATATATACATGTATGTATACATATATATGAATATATATATATATACATGTATATATGAATATATATATATATATACATACATATACATATATATATATATATATATATATATATATATATATATATATATATATATATATATATATATATATATATATATATATATATATATAATAATAATAATATTAGGGACAAAATCCAAAATTACAGGTAAAAACTCAATTAAAATCAATTTATAAAAAATTAATTTTAAATTGAGCCTTATAGATAAAGTATATATAAAATCCACTATCACATATAGAAAAATTAATAATTAAAAGCACAATAAATGAGTATAATATAAAGTAAAGTAAATATCATAAGATAAATATAATAAAAAGATTACACGTGTTTCATAACCAATTTTCAAATAGAAAAGAAATTTAAATCGATTAAAATCAATTGAAATTATCGAAAATAAGTTCTATTCAAAAATATAGCTACTCGTCAGATCGTAAGTAGAACAATAATTAGATATATATCTCAACCAACAATAAGTACCAAATGAATTAATATGAAATACTTATTATATAAAGATAGAAAAATTATTTTAAAAATATCATAATATCAAAATAATAACCATTCAATAATCATCCCTTCATCCATTATAATAACATGTATATTATATACAAAAAACATCTTACATAAATTATCATTGTTTTAAATTATCATTGTTTTAAATACAAGTTGAACGAAGTTTAAGTTTAAAATAATAATGAAGATAAAATTAGTACATATTTAACCGGTGTAATAGTTAAAGCTATACTATTTAAAGCTAAAGACGTTTATTTAATTATAATTAAAGATCAATTGAATAATAGAAAAATACAAGATTATTTATTTCTACAAACGTAATAATAAAAAAATATGAATGAAAAAATTATGAATGGAAAAAATTATGAATGAAAAAATTAGGAAAGAAAAAATTATTAAGAATAAAAGGTTAAACTTTATATATATATACAAAGTTTTGATTTAAAAAAAACTTTAACGATATTATAAACTATAAAGATTAATAATTAATCAAATAATATTAATCAAAAATAATCGAAAATATATCAACACTATTCCAATCGAAGTTCTAATATTATGTTGAAATGAAACTATAACTTCTAAATAATTTAGTGTTAAATAAGTTATCTATTAAAATAATCTATAAAGAACCAAATGAATAGTATAAAAACAAGAATACATATTATTTTCAAATAGTAGAAAATCTTTAGCAAAGTGAAAACAGTACTTATCCAAATTTTTCCGTAATATATATATACATATAGGGAATATACTACTGCTGTTTAGCCCTAGGAAGCTGGACCGCTTCCTGTCGGCCTTGACACAATTACTGTGTCCTTATATTTGCGAGGGGGAGACAAGACTCAGAAACATGTCCCTGAATGCTGGCTAGGCTGGGTGGAGGAGTTTGACTCCCCCTCGCAAACATAAGGACACAGTAATTGTGTCAAGGCCGACAGGAAGCGGTCCAGCTTCCTAGGGCTAAACAGCAGTAGTATATTCCCTTATTGGGATTGTCACATTAAGTTGATAATATACAACAACTTTATCGCATCACTACTGCTTAAATCTCTCTGAGAGATTTAGAAATATGATATATATATATATACATATATATATATGTGTGTGTGTGTGTGTGTGTGTGTGTACATTTATATAAATAAATATATATATATATTGATTTATTTTTTACTTATAACGAAGTTCTTAAAATTACTACTCAGTGTTAATCATATATAGTACTATTTCATTCTTTTTAGCAATCATCAGCATGATATAACATATGATTTGTTAGTTGAACATTTTATGAAGAGGGACATTTCATAAATAATAGAGATAATTATAGATTGGAGGAAATACTTAGAATGTGTGTGTGTGTGTGTGTGTTTATTCTCTTTTCTTTTCATCATAGGCAGTTAGTAGTTTAGCAATCGAGAGTGAAAAGGGAAAATTCTTAGTGTTCACATGCAGGATAAATGCTTCCAAGGAATTCTCTCCCGTGAAGATGTCTTAAAGTAGCTAATAATTCTATTTTTAACCACAATTTCACGAACCTTTTACCAACATAATCTTTGAGGTGTAAATATTGGTTTCAAGCAATTTAATTGGAGTGGTATAACCCTCGGGTATATAGTAGAACAGGCGTCTATTCATAAAAATAATGCCTAGATCAGTGGTTCTCAACAGGGAGGCCATATGGCTTTTAACAGTCTATATAAGATTTTGTTGAAAAAACATATATGCAATAAATTGCTTATACTTCTACAATATACAAAATATATTAAACTTTTATACAATTCCTAATAAGCGTAGCTTAGTGGTTGGGAGTATTCGGCTTACGATCGTAAGGCCGTGGGTTCAATTCCTAGTGACGCGTTGTGTCCTTGAGCAAGACACTTTATTTCTCGTTGCTCCAGTCCACTAAGCTGGCAAAAATGAGTTGTACCTGTATTTCAAAGGGCCAACCTTATCACACTCTGTGTCACGCTGAATCTACCTGAGAACTACGTTAAGGGTACACGTGTCTGTGGAGTGCTTAGCCACTTGCACGTTAATTTCACGAGCAAGCTCTTCCGTTGATCGGATCAACTGGAACCCTAGTCGCCGTAACCGAAGGAGTGCCAGTCTAATGATATTTCCTTGAGTTTAATCATATTAGATTTTTATTTTATTTAATTTTTTTCTACATAATAGGCGCAGGAGTGGCTGTGTGGTAAGTAGCTTGTTTACTAACCACATGGTTCCGGGTTCAGTCCCACTGCGTAGCACCTTGGGCAAGAGTCTTCTACTATAGCCTTGAGCCGACCAAAACCTTGTGAGTGGATTTGGTAGACGGAAACTAAAAGAAGCCCGTCGTGTGTGTGTGTGTGTGTGTGTGTGTGTCCCAACATCACTTGACAACCGATGCTAGTGTGTTTATGTCTACGTAACTTAGCGGTTCGGCAAAAAATACCGATAGAATAAGTACTCGGATTACAAAGAATAAGTACTCGGATTACAAAGAATAAGTCCTGGGGTCGATTTGTTCGACTAAAGGCGGTGCTCCAGCATGGCCGCAGTCAAATGACCGAAACAAGTAAAATAAAAGAATAAAAGAATAATTGTACTAAAAATATGTCTAAATATTTTGTGTATAGTAGAAATCTAACTAGTCCTGGGGTCGATTTGCTCGACTAAAGGTGGTGTTCCAGCATGGCCGTAGTCGAATGACTGAAACAAGTGAAAGAATAAAAGAATATACGTTGAATGGCTATGTAGATTCAGTAGAGTAAAATAGAAGCACAGGGATCCATAAGCCAAAAATGGTTAATTCCTCACCATGGTAGTCGTCAGTTATATAAACAGATTTTCTTTTCTTTTAGGAATCAAGGCCAACATTTTTCAAACACGTTTTTCCCTAGCGAGTGCACTCACACACACACGCGCACACAGACACACACAGAATTTATACATATACATATGAATTGTGTCCGTGTATGTGTATGTGTTTGTCTGTGTGTGTTTGTTTATGTATGTGTGCGTGTGCATGTGTGTGGGTGTATGTGTGAGTGTGTGCGTTTGTGTGTGTGTGAGTGTGTGTATGTGTGAGTGTGTGTTTGTGCGTGTGTGCGAGCGGCGAGTGTGTGTGTGTGTGTGTGTGTGTATGTGTCTGTGTCTGTGTGTCTGTGTGATACTATGTATTCAAATCTAAGTCGGCGTCAAAATTTCTCGATTCTGGTTCTCAAACCACTTAGAATTTGGTTTCTATATATATATCGATTAGGAATGTGCTTGACTGGAGGGGGAGTGGCAAGATCAACTATCACTGTAGACAACCTAGACGGTGTCTAATGGTTACTAATAGTAAAGTGTAAGTGGGTGATGGAAAAACGAAGAAACAAGGCAAGAGGAAGAAGAAGAAGAAGAAGAAGAAGAAGAAGAAGAAGAAGAAGAAGAAGAAGAAGAAGAAGAAGAAGAAGAAGAAGAAGAAGAAGAAGAAGAAGAAGAAGAAGAAGAAGAAGAAGAAGAAGAAAACGTCAGCTGCGTTTATTGAGGTGTGAAGAACTGGTTGGAATTTCATGTAAAGTTGAAAAAGAATGAAAAATAGCACATCCTGTGTTGTGACTAACTGGTTCTCTTAAGGTATTAGTGAGGACATGGGTTGGGACCTATATTTATAACTTTGAAGGATAAGGTTTGGAAGTGTGCATTATCTCCTAATACACAAGTGCGTCTGTGTATGTATGTAAATATACGTATGCATATGTGTATATATCATTCATATATATATAGGAAGAAAATTAAGAAAATTGAGATGTAGCATTTAATATAATTTATCATCTGCGAAAAATCCAACATATTCTCTTACAGCTGTTTCAATTAAGCCTAAAGATTAAAATAGCAATTATTAAATCATTATATTAGACAAAATCTCATAAGAGGGATATAAAAGATATATCGTTATGTTATTAGGTGCTGTGTTCTCGAATCAACTCAGCAGACTGAATTTTATTTTATGACTAATATCGGTATAAGCCTGGTATAAACCCCGATTATATTCACATATTATTCATTAACCACGAAAACAACCTATGACCCCTGTCCCAGGTTTATAGAACCGAGCCATTGATGTTAAAACCCAGAAAATACTAACAAGCGCATAATTTCCGCATAAACAGTGACATAGACTGCCACTACCTAAAACGAAAATAAGGTGGCAGAAGCTTAGCATCGATCCAAAATGCCTATCCCTTCGGCAACATCTTTTAACCACCAAGAGTCAAAGTGCATCCCTCGACCAAGTTTGCATACATGAGGCTGATAACATCATAAAACTTGGAAGGCAGCTCCTTGAGCAACATTCTTTGATAACCAAGTATACCCAAAGAATGCGCACGACTCTACCACGTGCGCACATACGCACACACTCACACACGCATAAGCACACACACACACACATACTCACACACACTCGCGCGTAGATACACGCAAATGTATTTTTTTCATTTTCCTTTCGAATCTCTTAATTTTTCTTCGTGAGATTCTCTTTTATTTCTTCCAATGGTGTATTTATTTTCATTATACACTTCTTCCATTGTTGTTTTGCTTTATATTTGCACGCTTTTTTCAGTCACGTGTTTCGCTTACCTGACTGTATTATTTGTTAGTCTCCATGTTTCATAATCTTGCTTTGTGTGATTTTTTCATACACTGAAACACATACACACTCACTGACACACAAATGTATATGTATGTATATTATTTTTGACTATGTTTATACATATCTATGGCTTTGTATATACACGTGTGTATATACCACTAAGCCACGCGCCTTCACACACAAAGACACACAGACATGTGTGTGTGTGTGTGTGTGTGTGTGTGTGTGTGTGTGTTGATAACTCTTCAGATATACTGGCCGGAAATGCATGGATACATATACCTTGTTTGGCTCGGTGATGGCAAAAGCTGCGGCGAAACAGTGAAAAATTGTTATTTGGTAGTAAAAAAAGAAGTTATTCTCATGGACTGGTGTTGTTAAGGGTCAAAGTAATACAGACGCTGTTGTCTACGAAGTAGAAGTAATGTTGACCAACACCGACGAAACGACGCATGTACAGAAATACGTCGGTGTAACAGGGAAGTGGCCCCTTTAACTACAAACTAGATGATGGCAGATCTTCTCTTAGAAAAAGGAAGATTGTAATATCCAACTTTAGCCAGCTATAACACGGCCATTAAAAGAGGAAGCAACGATCTGTAACATCACTGGAAGTTACTGGAATGTTCTGGGTCGTATCTTAATGAAAGTAGAAGATGCAAGCTCTGTTCGTTGAAGAAAAGAATCATTCTAAAATTTTCACACGATCTGGGTGCTTTCTTGAACTTGAAAAGTGAGATTCTCGGATGTTACCCTTATGGGCACAAATTCGTTTTAGTGATGTGGTGATGTTCGTTTATGAACCAGAGAACGTTTGACCTATGGTTAACACTAATCCTTGTGGAATAACCCTTCTTTTCTCCCTAGAAGACAAAATTTTTTCACTATGCATCGAAAGAAGCGAGTTATGAAGATAGACAACTACACAAGGTGGATGAATAAGACCTTTTGGGGAAAATAACATTTTTGAAGAATGCCTTCAAAAATGTTATTTTATCAAAGAAAGAAAGCTAGTAACATGGATTTAAAATGTAGAAAGACCATTTAACACTTCTTTCAGGAGGAAATACGCATAGAGACTTTGGATTAAAACCTTTGCTTATGTATTGTGGCATACAGAATACTAGGGCCCTGAATTCTTTGATACTCTAACAAGAAAGCATCTGGACTCAAAACACTTTTTAAAGATTAAGTTTCAACTTATTTTTGCACAACCGTACAAAGGGTTGTAAAATGAAACATATAACTTTCAAAGTTTTACTACCGGAGAAATTGAAATTTCATCGGAGCATTTTGGAAATAATTCGATATAAAAGCTGTCACTGAATATATATATTTATGAATCATGTGGTGTAGCGTGGATTTTGGTCCTCTTTGCGGTAGCCAAATTGTCTGCCAACTTCCTTCAATATAACATAGTAAACACGCTTCAACAAAGTAAACACACGCAGATAAATTGGCCGCTTTGTGAGGTCAACACGTTCTATACACCCAACACTAGGCCCTACACACCTCACATAACGCCACTGCATGAGAATAACTAACGAAAACAACATGGGCGCCCTTTGGAAATATTTTAGTGCATTCTGATAACAATTCGACTAACCTTCCAAAATAAGAAGAAATTACTGAAGAAATGACAAACACAACAAAAGAGTTGGTTTTCACTGAAATAGATAATAGAAGTATTCGTGGTCTGCTTATATCACATTCAGATTAATTAGCTGATCCTGAACTCTTTAATTTGAATCAACAGCGTACATAGCGAAGTAGAGGGACAGTCAAAATGCTGATGAAAGTGAATAACAAATGAACGAAATTACAGTAACAGCATTTTGTAGAATTGTTATAGGAATTTAAAAAGTTCAACTATTAATAGTTTATTTCGAACCGTTTATTGAACAACGCTTGCAAGTTAGAGAAAATCTGAAGAAAAGCATTAATTGATGTTACATGCAAATGTACGCAAAGAAAAAAAAAAGAAAGAAAAGAGTGTGGTTCTAGACAAGTATTTTTCCAAAGAAATAAATGTGTAAAACTATATTATTTTCCCCCCTTTTCATATATACTGCACTAAATCATAATCTTTCACTTATGATAAACTGTTGAATATTACTAGATTTTCATTAATTCTTATTATAATATTATATAAAAAATATAGTAAAAGTACATTTACTAAAAATTCAACTGCGTATTCAGAAAACTCTTGGGCTAATTATTTCATGTGTGTGTGTGTGTGTGTGTGTGTGTGCGCGCGTGCGTGCGTAAAAGTTAAAAGACGTAAAATAAATGCACAAACAAACGGAAAACAGACACAGAAGGTTAACAAATCCTCAACAGTTATCAGTCATATGATCAACACAATTTCGCGCCTTCAAACGATAATATTATTCCCCTCTGGTGGCACCGACAGCAAGAAGCCGGCGGAAAATGGTAAGCCAACGAACAAGAGGCCAAACATGACAGAAAGTGAACAATACGAAGGTGGCGAGTTGGCAGAAACGCTGACACGTCGTCTGCCGCTATGTTCTGAGTTCAAATCCCGCCGAGGTCGACTTTGCCTTTCATCTTTTTGGGGTCGATTAAATAAGTACCAGTTACGCACTGGGATCGATGAAGTCGACTCAATCCCTTTGTCTGTCCTTGTTTGTCCCCTCTATGTTTAGCCCCTTGTGGGCAATAAAGAAATAAGAAAGTGAACAAACAAACATGAAATAAACAAATACGCAATATAGAACGTGAACATACAAATATGAAATAAATGTGATTCAAGACGAGACCATTAGTGGACGGACGAGGGACAAAGACGAAAACAAACAAGACGAAGTGTGGACATACGAACAAACTGAAATAAATAAACAGAACACGGACTTAGGGCCAGACAGGAGACGAAAATATGGTTAACGCCAAGAGGAATAGCCTAAAAGATTAGAAACAGGACAACAGAGAGACGGCGAAACATGTTGAAAGTGGGAGACGAGAGAAAATACGACCAGTTGCATCAGCAGTCGGCATGAAAAGGAAAAGAGAATGAAAAATGACGACGACCACGGGTCACGTGTCAGCAGTAGGAAAGAGAAAAGTGGTAGAGGGCAGAAAGAGACACAGGGAGCAGAGAGGGAAGGGAAGAGAGGAATATATGACTGTAAAGAAAGAAATGAGGCTATTCCACACACTCAAAAGTGAGAGCCTTCAGATTTGGAGAACTATTGTGTAGGTAATCATGCGACCCAAAGGAAGTTGAATTGGTCTACCTAAACAAAAGCTTGGAGGAGAAGCAGGTATCATACTAGCAAAAATCAATGCAGGGGTCCATATCCTGTAAGCTAGAGGAAAACAACATCATTGAAAGGAAGAGTAGCCTCTCCTGGATCTGTGATAGATACATTACATCCCACCTAGAAGAATATGGATCGCTATACAGGAACAGGAGACAGTTACTAAATACCTGATAAACAAGAGAAAGAAAGATACCACCAAGCTTCCACGTGATGATAAAAAATGTCGGCTCTGTTATACCAGAATGGAAGATATCACCCACATCATCAGCAGCCGCCCAAAATGTCTACGATATACTATCTACCCCTGCGGTATTAAAGAGTTGCAAAGACTACAATGTTATCCACATGAAGGATTATCCTGACGTATACATCAAAGGCATGCCAGAACCTTTGAAAATAAGGAATACTGATAAAACACTCCGATAGAAACAGCGTTTCGGTGTAAACACAACAGACCTGATATTGTTTGTTCTGTGGAACAGAGCACAAAAGGTATGCTCTGTTGTAGAGGTCGGCAACCCAGCGGATCTGAATGTACGATGAGAAAGTCCAGGAAAAGAACATTTATTGTGAACTAATGCGGAACTAACAGCTCTTATACTCTGACTATAAATTCTCATCTGTACCTATCATCATAGGTACATTGGGCTATTTACTTACAAATTTGCACAAAAACTTAGAAAATCTAGGTTTTTTTCGAAGAGCAAAAGAAACTGATGCGGATTCTCCAAATCCAATCAATTAGCAGCACAGTGTAGACTTGCAAAGCATTCCAAAGATTCTCTATCTGAGATTCTTCCGGTGAAAAGATGCATACATTTGCGAGTGTGCATCAACAGCTCAACCAACGCACCAACTCAACCACACATTTATAAACACTGGGAACTCTCTTAGCTCAGAATGTCATGACTTTGTTAACGACTGGCCTGAACTCTCTTAGGAAGAACTTAAATAAAGCTCAAAGAAAAATCATGCATACATACATACTTGCATGCATGCATAAATGTATCCATCCATCCATCCATACATACATACATACATACATACATACATACATACATACATACATACATAGTCGTGGTTTAAGAATTGACATGACTCCCATCACTATCACACATAGATAGGAACAGATAAACATGAAACGCAGAGATCCAACTTATCTGCTCTTTTTTTAAGTTCCTATTATTTTTTCTCTGCACTGATGAGTTCTTTGATATTTGCAAATTCTAAAATGAATTTATATCTGTACATAATGATTGTATGCGGGAATGAACTTCTTACAACTTTTTAACATTTTATCTCCTCCATTTTTGACAAATACGATTAGATTTGTAGAACTTCATTCCATAAATTGATCATACACTTTACATACATACATACATACATACATATGACTTTGTCCAAAAATGCCATCACGGTATTGTCTACCGATGAGAGTTGGTGTAGTTAGGACACTGTAAAACGAGATCTGTCGAAAGGATAACCCCGAAGACAAAGAAATAAGAACCCACAATATGGTGGAAGCCATAGCCACTCATTATAAAAAAGGAGTAGTGGTGGAATGTCCCAGTGAAAACCTCAACAAAATAATGAAAATTAGACCTGATATTATGATTTGGGATAGAGAAGAGAAACTGTATACAGTTGTGGAAATCAGCTGTCCAGCGGATGTTAGCATAAAGCTAAAGATCAGTGAAAAAGAGAATACCTACACTGAACTATTGAAAATTACAAGTTCAGGTTTATAATTGCAACTAGTAACGCCCCAGATTACATGTTCAGGTTTATAATTGTAACTAGTGAGGCCCTAGGATGTGTAACACACTGCCTAAATACCAATCTTGAGAAATTAGGCTTCTCAAAACCAGAAAGGAGAAAGCTAATTTGAAGACTTCAGATCCAGTCCATCACTGGAACTGTGAAAATCAGTAAAACTTGCCAGAAATTTATCATTTAAGTATATATGAGCATGCCTTGATATGAAAGTATATGCATGAGAAGACATACATGAAACAAAACATACAAATCTGCATATATACATACAAAAATACCCTATTGTTGATGTTGAAATTCCAATGAAGGAACCATAGATCTAGGTTAGAAACTGACATGTTTTGAGGGGAAGGGGTTAGTCAATTATATCGACCCCAGTGCTCAACTGGTACTTCTTTAATCGATCCCAAAAGTTGAAAGGTGAATTCGACCTCGGCAGAATTTGAACTCAGGCTGTAAAGAGCTGGATGAAATGCCAATAAGCAGTATATCCGATGCGCTCGCCAACTCCGTAGCTATTATATAATAATATTCATTTGTTTTAGCATTTCCTCCTCTCTCATGTTGATGAGGCGTTGTAGCAACAATTTGTTCTCTTTCGCTTTCTCTTTTCGTTTTTTTGTTGTTGTTGTTTTTTTTTATATAGCCCCATTGTCTGACTGAACATTTGTAACCGACATAAAGCAACAGGAAGCGTAGATCTATGAACAAATGATCAAATAAAAAGATATGCAGTACTTAAAAAATATTATCTCACCTATCTTCCTAAATAAATTTTCATATAGAATGAAGCTGATATTTCGATATTACAACGCTTTATTCAAAGCTTGAAAAGCCAACAAACAAATTAATATTGTGTGATATCAGATGTCCTCACGCTTTCAGTTTTATCTGCTTGCCGTCAAATCGGCTATTCAGCAATTACACTTGCTTCATAGAGCAGCTTTCATAAAATGATAAATTTGGTAACTTGAGAACATTTGATATAACGACGACTGTCTGTCACTAAGACGTAACTTGAACCTTCAAACTATTGATAGATTTCGCAAAAACCTCCGTTCTTTTTTTCAAAAATTTCAATTATTCTATTACATTTAAATTGCATCTAAAAGTCATCAAATTTTCAGGTTACATTTAACCAATATGCATCTTACAGAAAACAAATGAAAAGCTTTAATAAATTCACAATCTTACGAATCATTATTATCAATTTAGTTTAAAATGTGTCCTTTTGACAATCTATATAATTTTCTAATAAGTGTTTTTAAAAAGAAATCCGACTGTTACACCGAAGCATCCAGAAGAAGCAGCTAGACAGAAAAAGTATAACTAGAATAGAGTTTTAACAGCTATCAATCATAGAATGATATATGCGCTTTTCCAGTTTTAATATATGTAGCTAAACAAAGTAGCGAGCTGGCAGAAACGTTAGCATACTGGGCAAAATGCATAGTGGTATTTCGTCTGTCTTTACGTTGTGAGTTCAAATTCCACCGATGTCTACTTTGCTTTTCATCCTTTCGGAATCGATAAATTAAGTACCACTTGCGTACTGGGGTAGATCTAATCGACTAGCCCCCTCTCCAAAAATTTCTAGGTCTTGTACCTAGAGTAAAAAAGAATATATGTAGTTAAGCATTTTTTCAAACTCCTACCAATACATTTCCTTCCAAACCGCAAATACAAAAAAGTCCTCGATAATTAAACCTCATATTCATTACCTACAATTTTGCACAAACACCTGTGTACTCTTATCTATTGAAATTTAAAACCCTGTCTTGTCTCTATACCTCTAACTATATCAACACCAATATATATCCACTTGGAAGTAATTGCAAACATCAAATCACTTCAAATTGCACACACGCGCGTGCACATATGTATGTATGTAAGTCAGCACGAGTATATACATACATATGTGTGTGTGCGCGCTTCTGTAGATAGATAGATAGATAGATAGATAGATAGACAGACTTTAGCCAACGACCGTTTATTACGTGAGCTGGCAATCCCTGTTACGCAATACAATGCTACCTGCTCACTTCGTCAGCATAATGAAATACTTAATGAAACACGTGTACATTATATAAAGCATATAACACCGGTTACATTTTCTCTGTCTCTTATATATGTGTGTGTGTGTGTGTGTGTGTGTGTAAATATTACTTCGAAGTTGCTGTCAACCTTTTCCTTGTAAAAGTTTAATAAATATGTACTCTTCTATAAAGTTAAAACAAACATTAATGTATATTTTATATATATATATATATAGTTGGAATTTACAGAAAAACAAAAGACGAAGATAGGTGTATAAACAAAATGTCAGGTGTATTAGTTTAACGCTCGAGAAGGTGAAAAAGTCTTGGGTTTCGAGCCTACGCTCGTCAACAGAAAGGAACATGAGAAAATAAACAGAGAGAGAATAAAAAAGCTTTAGAGGCAATCATGTGTATGTATGTATGTAAGTTATTATTAAAGTTTAGATTTAAATCTATAAATTAAACAGCGTTTTGGGTATGCGGACAAAGCACGTTCACTAATGCGTACCTAGCGTTATCCACGGTAATTGCACAATCGTCACTGGATCTACGTTAGAAATTATTCGGTGCACGTTGAGTATAGTAGAAACAGCGAATACCGAAGATAGAGTATACAGGAAACTTTATTTATCACAACGATCGTTTCGACACATCCTGCACCGCTCCCTCGTGGGTGGGAAATTAAACAATGAATTCCAATGCATCACGCAGTGTAAAAGCATGTCTTCAGGTGATATGGCTCAGTTTCTCGATACATAAATAATGTTTAGCTCTTAAGCTTAAATAGAGCATGTTGACAGTAGTAATATTTAAAATACATTAAGTAGGAATGGGGAATGGCAAGGAAGCTTATGTAACGAGAAACTGAATCATATCACCTGAAAAGATGCTTCTACACTGCGAGGTGCATTGGAATTCATTGTATAGTTTCCCACCCATGAGGGAGCGGTGCAGGATGTGTAGAAACGATTGTTGTGATAAATAAAGTTTTCATTATACTTTATTTACCGTATCGGTTCTATACATGTATGGTGTGTGTATGTATGTATGTATGTGAGTATATATATATATATATATATATATATATATATATATATATATATATATATATATATATATATAAAGAGGGCGAAAGAGAGATAGATCATTAACCACCAATTCTTTCAAAGAAAAACATTGGTCTTCATATAGACACTTTCAGAAACCAGCTCAGAAAACCGGATACCTCCCTATCGAAACACATTTGAGCTTTTAAAGTCAACTAGCACATCCTTAATAGAAGGAAGAAAAGACATACATTAACAACAACAAAAAAACCTTGCTAAATTTGCACTTCTGAATCATGTGAACTTTTATTTTATTTTCTCCAGTTACTTAATCGACGCACAGAATTGGTCATGTCTTGCAGGCCTAGGGTTTTTAAAACATTAAAACACCTTTAACCTATTATATTTCCAAATAAGTAACTTTTTCCTAGTATAATAGTACGTTTCAGTTCCTTCTTCATACTATTATAACTTTGTTTTATTTTCACCTACCTAGAAACCACTTTCAACATTAAGTTTACTGTCACTGACAGCAAAATTATCTTTCCATTAACAACTATTGCTTTCTTAATCATGATAGCTTTCCTACTTTGTTTAAAATAAATTAGAGAAACCAGACAACAGCAACTAATAAACGCGACACTTTGATCATAGTTGAATCCCAACATTTGATTCATTCGTTTAATTGTTTAAACCCAGACTCAGTTATTATCATTCAAGTTATAAAAATCATTTAATTATAAAATTACCTGCCTTCAAGCTCCTATTAAATCATCAATTGAAGCCACCACTATACTCATGTTACTGTAGTTTATTTATCACAACTTGCTACTGAGTCATCTCTAATTCAACAGATTATTTATTTATATACGCAATAATTGTTCGAGATTATAAGGCGTCGAGCTGAGAGCATCGTTAGCACGTCGGGCAAAATGCTTCGCGATATTTCGTCCGTCTTAACGTTCTGACTCCAAATTCCTCCAGGACCGACTTTGCCTTTTGTCCCCTTCGAGATCGATAAAATACGTAGCAGTCCAGCACTTGGGTTGATGTAACCGATTTACATCCTGCCCTGAAACTCACGCCTTCGTGCTAAAATTTGAAGCCGATAATTATACAATTTTTAACATATTTTTTACCCAAACTTGTTACACTCTTCGTTTTAGGTACACTCCACCATTTTCTGTCTTTATTTGAATCAATTTTAACGTTACATTATAATAATTTATATTCTATCTTTCATTCTAATGTATTCCTTTTCGAACACATCCTTTTAAGTTGATGGCATGTTTCATATTTTCTCTATGTACAGCGAAACTACTGAAAAAATATTTGTACATCTTCTTCAGTTACTCGTCCATATCAATAATTTTGACGATTTTTCTTTTATTCCTTCATATTAAATAGCTTATGAATGAGAAACAGATGGAGATGGTGCGGATATATTCTATGCATCCAACCAATTATTATCGGAGACATCACACGGGAGACCAGAAAGAATAAGACAAAGAAGAAAACCAAAACTGAATAGAAGACGAGGCCGAGAACAATACAGAGACACTTGAGATGGCATTACTGTGATTGAAGACAAGGCACGAGACTAAAAAGATTGGTGGAAATACATAGAACCTCTTTGCATTTATGAAGCAGCAGCAGCAGTAAAAGCAGCAGCAGCAGCAGCAGCAGCAGTAGTAGTAGTAGTAGTAGTAGTAGTAGTAGTAGTAGGTGGAGGAAGAGGAGGGGAGTGGAAGAGGAGGGGGAGGGGGAGGAGTCTTTTATCTTTTACTTGTTTCAGTCATTGGAATGTGGCCGTACTGAAGCACCGTCTCGAAGTGTTTCAGTTGAACAGATCGGCCCCGGTACTTATCTTTAAGTCTGCTAATTGCTCTACCGGTCTTTTTTTACCGAACTGCTAAGTCATGGAGACGTAAACAAACGGGCGCTGGTTGCCAGACGGTGGGGAATCAAACGCGCGCGTGCGCGCATATATATATATATATATATATATATATAAAATATTAGTTAAAGAATAAAAAGACTGGGTTAACGACTCAACATATCACACCCCCTCAATGAACATATATAAGAAATACAGCATAATCCGTCAAACATAAGGAATAAGAAGAAATAACGCAAGAAGAAATAATAAATAAATAAAAATATAGCATATAGTATAAAATTTTTATACACGAATATATTGCTTCAACCGATAATATGGAACTGAAAAAAATTGAGTTAAGGGTATAAAGCAACACACATGAATATCATTTCATAGGAGTTAAAAAAGTTAAAATTAATACGAATAAAAATTAATACGGAAGGAGTAAAAATTTCAAATATATAATATAATATAAGTCGATATAGTAAAATAAAATGAAATGAAGAAATGAGTTACAATAAAGTAGTCTAACGGTTGAAAAAATAAGGACAGAAAGTGATTTAACACCACTTAGAATTAAAGTTCAAAGTCCTTATATGTATGATGGGCTTCCATAGTCTCCGTCTGTCAAATACACTAACAAGGCATTGGTCGGCTAAGAGCTATAATAGAAGACACTTGCCCAAGGTGCCGCGCAGTGAGATTGAACCTGAAACCACTTGGTTGCTAACCGAACTTCTTTAACCACACACCTATGCCTTGTAATCTTTTACCGTCTCCATTTTAATCCACTTTTTACACTTTATAACCATTTACATCCAAGTTTATATCTTGATGCATTCATTTCCACATGCTTCTCTTTCAGTTGATTTCAAGTTTTTGTTCACGCTTTTAACTTATTAATTCCTTTGTTTCTAAATAAAACAAAATTTGCTGAAAGCAAATTTTGTTGTTTGCACATATTCGCATTATCTATATGACAATACTGAAAAGACAAGCCTATTATTTTAACATAAGCACGTTTTATATTAACTTCTTTGTACGTCATATCTAGTGTAAAGATTCTTTGCACGAAGATTTAGAGGCAAAATTCAACCAGATATATTAATTTCCAGGTCATCTTTAATACATACGCATGTATGTACGTATATATATATATATATATATATATATATATATATATATATATATATATATATATATATATATATATATAAATACATACATATATATACATATATATATATGTATGTATGTATGTATGTATGTATGTATCACACACACATGTGAGTGTGCGTATGTGTGCGTGTGTGTGTGCATGTGTGTGTATGCATATATGTGTGTGTGTGTGTGTGTGTGTGTACTGAAACGAAAGACGAAGACAGGTGTATGAATAACTAGCAGGTGTATTAGTATGATACTCGGGAAAGTGAAAAAGTCTTTTACATTTCGAGCCTAACACACACACACACACATACACACACACACACACATACACACACACACACACATACACACACACACACACACACACCGAGGCATGCATACATGCATACATACATACATACGTACGTTCGTACGTACGTACGTACAGACGTGATGTGTGTGTAGGAATAGATCGATAGATAGCAACAGACTGACAGACAAATAGAGAAGGATACATATAAATGCACGAGTGTGCATATATATATATATATATATATATTATGTATATATATATATATATATATATATATATATATATATATATATATATATATATATATATATATATATATATATATATATATATACGTGTGTGTGTGTGTGTGCACATACATACATATATACATACATATCATTTTCACTAAAAACAATTAGTAATGAATATTGTTATCTGAAGATCTACAGGTTACGTGTTAAATCTTTTTGTAAATCTTTAATTTTACTAGCCGAGATACCAAGTCGCAGTTCGTCTAGAACAGTGGGTACCAAACTATGGACCGCAGGCTGGATCCGGCTCGCGAAGTCAATTCATCCGGTCCGCCGCCGTACTGTAACTTTTGTGTAAGTACCTGCAATGAGAATGCATATGCCTCTAGTATGGCATCAGTGTTTGAAGACCTTATGAGTCAGCATCGAATGAGGTTGACTGATGAACATTTGAAAGCCATTCTATTGGTTGGATGCAGCAATTCCAAAGCAAATATTGATGATATATTTAAAGCTAAACACCAGTTTCAAAAATCCCACTAACGTTTTTTGCTATTTAGTTTGTGAGATGCGGATGTGTGTGCTCTGGGTGTGATATAACTCTTATTGCTAACGCCGCCTTCTTCGATAACTTTTTGGTGAATAAATATGTTAGATGTCTTCATTTTTTGTGTATGCACTGTATTGTATTTAACAAAACGGTTATGCGGCCCACGCTCGTTGTTCTCTCAGTTATATGGCCCGCTGTGAAAAAAAGTTTCATGATCCCTGGTCTAGAATGAAGTCTTCTCAAACCGAGCGTTGGTAAGTTCTTGGGATGTTGTGAGCTCACTAGCCCTATATGTCAAAGGACTGCAAAGGAAGTATCGGGTGTTTCGAGGGTTCCTGAATGTTTTAGAAATAAAATATTTAAGCTAAGTACAATTCTTTCATTGTTTTACTTGTTTCAATCACTTGACTGCGGCCATGCTGGAGCACCACCTTAAAGGGTTTTAGTCGAAGAAATCGACCCCATGACTTATTATTTGTAAGCCTAGTACTTATTCTATCGGTCTCTTTTGCCAGACAGCTAAATTACAGGGACGTAAACATACCAGCATCAGTTGTCAAGCAATGACCAGGAACTAACACAGACACACACATAGGTGTGTGTATATAGATATATATATATATACATGCACAGGAGTGGCTGTGTGGTAAGTAGTTTGCTTACGAACCACATGGTTCCGGGTTCAGTCCCACTGCGTGGCACCTTGGGCAAGTGTCTTCTACTATAGCCTCGGGCCGACCAAAGCCTTGTGAGTGGATTTGGTAGACGGAAACTGAAAGAAGCCCGTCGTATCTATGCATGTATATATATGTGTGTGTGTGTGTATGTTTGTGTGTCTGTGTTTGTCCCCCAACATCGCTTGACAACCGATGCTGGTGTGTTTACGTCCTCGTAACTTAGCGGTTCGGCAAAAGAGACCGATGGAATAAGTACTAGGCTTATAAAGAATAAGTCCTGGGATCGGTTTGCGTGACTAAAGGCGGTGCTCCAGCATAGCCGCAGTCAAATGACTGAAACAAGTAAAAGAGTAAAGAGTATATATATATATACACACACAACGGGTTCAAATCCACTCACAAGGTTTTGGCCGGTCCGAGACCAATAGAAGACACTTGCCGAAGTTGCCATGCCGTTGACTGAACCCGAAACCATGAGGTTGGGAAACAAGCTCCTTACCACACAACCACGCCAATATTTATATTTTCAACAAATTTTCAAAACAATCTTTCTCGAGATTAGAGTATGAGTAGTATATTAATCAATCAGCAGAAACATGACTGGTGATGTACTAAAGCCCAATACAATTTTAGTATATGAGCTTCCACCTCTTTCGTAATTCCCATAGAAATTTAGCATGGTGTACTAATCTACGCAAATATCCAAAATGAAACACAGACTAGATGCGATAATATATGAAAATAGGAATAACACAGTGTAACATGATTTTTTTTCCCTTGAGTTACAACTGTTATTTCTTATTTGCTTACCCCTAGAAAATATGAAAAATGACTAATATTTTCTTCAAACTTTGCTTTCCTTACATTTATTCAAACCCCCAAAGAACCCCTCTTAACGCATGGCTATGATGCTCCCCCACTACTCCTGCTCGTGATCAGAGATGCACGTATTGTCAGCCACTGAGGGACATGCTCAAATGGTTGAGGTCAAGCAACTGACAAGGAAATCTGTGATATTGAGCAGAAATTTTGCTATAACGACATTTCTGCTTCCGCAACTCGGTGCTGAGTCTGTTTGAAATGTAATGGAAAATAGGTCAGTTTCAAAACATTGATGTCCAGGTGACAAAAGCAAAATTTGAAGGGAATAGTAGTCATTTCCTTTGGCTTCCAGAGATAAAAAAAGAAAAAGAAAAAAAAAATCTTGTTGCACAGTGTAATTAGTCATTGCGCAAAGCTAGATTGCTTGTTGAAAATAATCTAGTTTTATGGTACGTTCGCTTTTGTGGGGCGCAAACATTTGTAAAATGCCATTCAGTGAGTGGGGGCACAGAGCTAGACAAGCTTAAAAACCACTATTTTAAATCTACCCGACCTACTAAGGTTTTACCCACTATAGCAGTGGTGTAGAGTGAGTTTTCGCTGCCCGGTGCAGTAACCAAATTCGTCACCAACTTCTTTAAATGTAACTTTACTTCGACAACAACAAACACATGCGTATACAGTATCCACACTGTGCGGTTTGCACAACCCGCAAATCCCACACCTTACCTCTGAGCTATATTTTTAATAGCATAATTTCCATTAAACATAATTAATAAAACCTCCCCACACACACACATAACCAGCATCTCACAATTACACCCTGTTAGTTTCGCACATCTATCAATAGAATTACTTTCTCTTAACCCAGTTTTTGGTCCTTATGGTTTATTTTTTACAAATTTGGGTCACCTGTCGTTTGATGTAATTTACTTAAATTATCCTCAGGAAAATCAAAGCTTTAAAAATCTAATAATGGTTTCTATTTTAGGCGCAATTTTGAGGGGAGGCGATTATTCTATGCCTTCGACCGTGATACTAGGCTAATAATTTATTTTATCTACCCTTAAAAACGAAAGGCAAAGTTGACTTCGGCGTGGTTTGAACTCAGAACATAAAGAACCGGAACAAATACTGCAAGACATTTCTTCCGACGATCTAACGCATAACTGCTCTTAGTAACAGAAATTTTAGGCAAATATATTCTTTAGTCTTACACAGTCTTACACAGATATATTTTATTGACGATACTATCTTGTATAAGGGGCAATGTTTTGTGTTTATTTCGTTTACTTGCTGTGTCTGGAGGTATGGTCAGTGTTCATGGCCATCGTAGGCTCTCCTGAGCAATTGAGATTGACACCATTTATGTTCCTCTAGAGACTCTGGCAGTCAACAGCTGCGGGGAAGGGAATGCCAGTCGCTGACATACAGTCCTAACTATTTCTGTCTGGAGGAAATATTGAGGTGACTTTTAACTGAAACTCAGGCTGGTGTACTGCAACGCACAGAATCACAGGATTTTAAAAACTTCAACCAATGACCTCCACCAGTATTTTGATTGTCACTTCTTTTCATAATTTTTTAATGAATTGGATTGATACACGCAGCCGTTGTGAAAGTGGTATTACAATCAGTAAGTGTAGAATCTGTCGGTTGATATTTGCAGACGACATGGTACTACTTAGTTCATCAGAAGATAACCTCCAGCGTGTAGTGAATAAGTTTGCTGGAATAGAGGGCGGAGAATATGTATGGATAGCAAAAATTTTCCATTGTATTCGGTAAACTGAGTAGAAATAGGGAAATCATATGTTTGCTCCGGAACAGTAATATCATTTTTACAGCCTACAGATCAAGGAATACGAACCTATTCACTACACGCTGGAGGTTATCTCCTGATGAGCTAAGTAGCACCATGTCGTCTGCAAAAACCAACCGACCGATCCTACACTTACCGATTGTAATACCACTTTCACAATGGCTGCATGTGTCAATCCAGTTCATAAAAATTATGAAAAGAAGTGACAATGAGCACTGTGTAACGCAATTTTTATCCTTGGATAACAACTGTTATTTCCTATTTGCTTAACCCTAGAAAATATGAAAAATGGCTATTTCCTTCAAACTTTGCTTTTCTTACATTTATTCAAACCCCAAAGAATCCCTCTCAACATATAGCTATGATGCTCCCCAACTACTTTTGCTCATGATCATAGATGCACATATTGTCAGCCACTAAGGGACATGTTCAAGTGGTTAAGATCAAGCAATTGACAAGGAAATTTGTGACATTGTGCAGAATATTTGCTATAACGACATTTCTGCTTCCGTAACTCAGCGACGAATCTGTTTAAAATTTAATGGAAAATAGGTCAGTTTCAAAACATTGATGTCCAGATGACAAAAACAAAGCTTGAAGGGAATAGTAGTCATTTCCTTTGAATTCGAGACAGAAGCAAATAGGAAATAACACTTACTGACCAAAATAAAATTAAGACAAAGATGAAATTAAAACTTTGTTACAGTGTAGTTCATTTTAAGTTTTTTGTGGGGGTTTTTTCCAGAATCTTTGCGCAAGCAATTACAACAGGAGAAAATGCAATTTTATGGGTTAAAGTTTTGAAATATCTTTTACATTACAAAAGATGTCATTGAAAATATTCATGAATCAAGGAAAATGACATCAGGCAACATGAGAGTTGTTTGAAAACGTATTTTACCGCTCTGTGCTTTTTTATATGCGCTACATTAAAGGCATAATATTTCGTTTCTAATTTTTAAAATCTATACTATACTAAATTTATGCCGTAGTCTCCTTTAGAGAGACTTAGAAATATTAATATCTCTATTTCTGAAAACCAGTGGATGTATTCCACTGAATTTAGGTAAATAATCCTTCGTACAGACGGTCAGTAGCGACGCCTGCTGGGTTCGGCTGCTCTACATTGATAAGGAGCAATACCCCGAAATTAGTCTGTAGATGCCAGACCAGCAAGGGGAAGCGGCTGACCTCCTCTGTTCGAAGGTTATAATGGACATAGGTTCGTGTGTCACATAGAGGCGATGGCCTCTTGGAGCTAATCAACGGCAGCATTCGTCCTATTTTTTGGACTGCCATGTTGGCTTGGCGATAACTATTAATAAAATCTATACTGTTGAACGATTATTTAAAAAGTAGTTGAACGGTGCATGCCAATCAGTTAAGTGACCTCTCCTTTGGGTGCGATGTCAGATTTTTGTGTATGTAGCCGCAGTACCGTCCAAGTTCTGTAAGCAACACTCCATTGTGGGTTTCCTTTGAACTTAATAGAATGTTAGTATTTGATGAGGGATGAAGTATGTTCAGGCCCTGGAGAAGAAGATCAGTCTTTACCGATCTATCAACAGTTACCTTGTAGATGTAGGTTGAGTCTGCCTACTACTGGTTAACATTTTTTTTGCGCCATTTTTAAAGCCTAGCCAGGCTCATGGGCCCGGTTTCCCGGTTTCAATGTCGTATGTGTTCCCCAGCTGGACGGGACGCCTGTCCATCGCAGCGTTAATCATTTTTGCCATCTGAGTGGACTGGAGCAACGTGAAATGAAGTGTTTTGCTCAAGAACACAACGCGTCAGCAGGTCCAGGAATCGAAACCACAATCTTACGATCATGATGCTGACACCCTAACCACTCAGCCACGCGCCTCCACACTGGTTAACATAGTCAGCTGATAATATTTAGCTGAATAACTGATCATTTCGTTAACTTGGTGTATTGATTTCATACCCTACCAATTCACCAAAAATATACAACACCATCATCACCCTCAACGAACACCACTACCAACATCATCATTCCCACAATCATCATCCGTAACAAAAAGCTGAAAGCTATTACCAAGAAAGGGGTAACCTTTCTTGATCGCTTGATCCATTACTTGTAAAAAAGGAACTGGCCCTCCGTTGGTTATGACGACGAGGATCCCAGTTGATCCGATCAACAGAACAGCCTGCTCGTGAAATTAACGTGCATGTGGATGAGCACTCCACAGAAACGTGTACCCTTAATGTAGTTCCCGGGGAGACAGAATATGACAAGTCTAGCTCCTTTGAATTATAGGTACTCCTCATTTTTGCCAGCTGAGGAGACTGGAGGAACGTGAAATAAAGTATCTCGCTCAAGGACACCGAGTCGCCGGGAATTGAACTCACGACCTTGCAATCGTAAGCCGAATACCTTAACCACTAAGCCACGCGCGTCCTTATAACTGCCTTAATCACTCCGTGTTGTCTTTAAAACAAAAAACTGATGGGATTGTAAAGGGGTGAAACAGCGTTGATTGTAATCGTTTAAGATCAAAGCAGACTCGGGACAAAACGACAAAGAAGACCATCACAACAAATTCTATAAAAAGGATTACAACGTAACCACCACAACCACGTCTACCACAACTATTAATAGATAACCGTCACCATCGCTACTGACCATCATCGAGGCCAGCACAAGCGCTGTCATCGCCACCACCACCCTGATCGTCGTCGTCATCATCATCATCATCATCATCCCTTCGTCATCGTCGTCGTCGTACTGAGTCGCCGCAATCATTGTCGTCATCGTCGTCATCCTCATCGTCATCATTACCATCATCATCATTACCATCATCATAGTCATCATCGTCGTCGTCGTCGTCGTCGGAGCTGATGAATGACGTCGTCGTCGTCGTCGTCGTCAATACAATTTGTAAAAATATACCACCACAACCACCACCACCACCACCATAAACATCCACCATCATTTAAGCATGGCTTATCACCGCACGAATATCATATCAACGCTTAAACCACCATCACCGCTGCCGCCGCCACCATCGACAACAACAACAACAACAACAACAACAACAGCAGCAGCAGCAGCAGCAGAAGCAGCAGAAGCAGCACTGTCCTGAACATCCCGTTCAGGTAACGCTAATAACCATAACTACAAACGAATCTCATCACCAAAGTAACTCCTCACACCACTACCATCAAAAATACCCCACCACCACCACCACCACCATTATTACAAAGACCACTACCATCAGCGCCGCCACCACCATCGCTACCAGCACCATCCCTGTAGTCCAAACACGGGCCTGAGGCACCACTTCTACTGTCACCATGACAACCAGCAGCACGTCTCGTCATCAAAGTTACTCCGCACACAATTTACTAACATCACAGCAGTCACCGCCACCGCCACCGCCACCACCATGACTATCACCACCGCCACTGGAATACTATTTGCTAAAATCAGCATCCAACCCACCGCCGCCACCAGCACCAATACCGTCACCCTTGCCGCCATCTTCACACGCCTTTACTAACTTGACAACCACCGGCATCGCCACCATCACCTCTACCACTACAATCACTATAATCACTACCACGACCAGCGCGGCCATCACCATCACCACCACCATTTCCACCAACACACTGGAACTACCACTGCTGCCGTCGCCACCACTATCGGCACCACTACCATCACAGCCACCACCATTCCTATCATAACTACCACCACCACCACCATCAGCACTATCACTACAACTATCCCCATCACCGCAACCATCACCACTATCATCACCACTATCACCACAACCATTATCACCACTAACACCACAAACACACACCATCAGAACCACCACTGCCATCTCCATCACCACCGCCACCACCACCACCACCGGTAACATCGTCACTTATCTTCACCATTGACATCAACACCACCACCATGAATCACAAACATCAACACTACCACAACCACCACCAACACCACCGACACAACCAACACTAACACCAAGACCAACACCGCCGTCACCACTGTCACCACCGCCGCCGCCACCACTGTCGCCTCCACCGGCACGACCACCTTCCAACTGCTAGCATAGTCACAACTGCCATCTCTACAGCTACCAATATAAGTAACCATATGTTTAAATATCTTGCAAAAATTGATACTGACCATATGGCCGATTGTTTTCTTTTTGTGTAAAGAAACAGAACATTTCTGTGCATATATACATTTACCTATGAGTGCATACATACATACATACATACATACATACATACAAACATACATACAAACATACATACATACATACATACATACATACACACACACGCACATATTTCTATACAACACACACATATATACACACATACACATACTTAAATATATATATATTTGTGTGTTTGTGTTTGTCCCCTCCCACCATCGCTTGACAACTGATGTTGGTGTTTACATTTCCGTAACTTAGCGGTTTGGCAAAACAGACTGATAGAATAAGTACTAGGCTTACAAAGAATAAGCCCTTTGGTCAATTTGTTTGACTTAAAAGGCGGTGCTCCAGCATGGCCACAGTCAAATGACAGAAACAAGTAAAAGAATAAAAGAACATATATATATATATATATATATATATATATATATATATATGTATGTATGTATATATGTATGTATGTATGTATGTATGTATGTATGTATAATCAAAATAAGCAACAAGGATATCCAAAGTTAATGCAGTACGATCGTTTCATGCGACTCCATTTATTTAAGCAATGTGAACATTACATCATCATCATCATCATTGTTTAACGTCCACTTTCCATGCTAGCATGGGTTGGACGATTTGACTGAGGACTGGCGAACCAGATGGCTACACTAGGCTCCACTTTGATTTACCAGAGTTTCTACAGCTGGATGCCCTTCCTAGCACCAACCACTCCGAAAATATAGTGGGTGCTTTTATGTGCCACCGGCACGAAGGTCAGGCAAGCGGTACTGGCAACGGCCACGTTCAAAGTGATGTATTTTACGTGCCACCTGCACAGGAGCTAGTCCAGCGGCACTGGCAATGACCTCGCTCAAATGTTTTTTCACATGCCACCGGCACAAGTGCCAGGAAGGCGACGCTGGTAACGATCACGCTCAAATGGTGCTATTTACATGCCACTGGCACGGAAGCCAGACAGCTGCTCTGGCAACGATCATGCTCGGATGGTGCTCTTAGCACTCCACTGGTACAGGTGCCATCACGATTTTGCTCTCACTTGCCCCAACAGGTCTTCGCAAGCCGAGTTTAGTGTCCAATGAAGGAGACGTTGGCATGGGTGCCAGTCGTTGAATTTAGTTCGATTTCGATTTCACTTGCCTCAACAGGTCCAATCTTCAGCTGCACAAAGATATAGAAATTTACTGAAATTTCATTTCAACAGGACATATTTTTGTAACTACATTTAAACTCTCCAAGTGGAAAGGAAGAATACAAAAAAACATTTTGACTTAGCCAGACCATACAGGCTAGTAATTAATTCTAAGCAGATTTTAACTGTCACTGATTTTATTTGTATAACATAAGGCACCTAGGTCAAAAGTATATAAAATAAAGTTGCTATATGTGTACAGATACAGTATATGTTTATTCATAGTTTTCATTAATTAGATTAATGCATCAGTATTGCTTTAAATATGCTAAATTTGGAAAATTTGAGATACCAATATTTGCTTAATTAATATGTGAATAAATAAAAGCTAATTATAAATTAATAATGAAATAAGAAATAAAAAGAAATAGTGTATAGTAATGTAACTAATCAATGCATTCAGTATGCAAAAACCATGAAGTAGTATTAATTTAAAATGCTCTGGTAAAGTACATTTAGATTTATTTACACCAATATAAATATAAAGAACCATAGATAAGATGTGAAATTTAAAATTTTTTATATATATTGGACTAAAAATTATTTTTTAATTAAAATTAAAGTTATATAGCTAATATTATTTAAAGGACACATAAGAGATAAAATTTATTTTATAACTACTGTAAAGAATTGATACATAGGATTTACATGGTTTATAATGATGGACTCATCAAGGTTTAAGAAACTGATAAAATAAATGGTTGGAATTAACATAGAATACAATGGTGAACTAAACAACTAATAGAGAACATGATAATTATGTACTAATTTAATTAGACCACACTATCTTAAATTATCAGGAACTTGTGTTAACTAACATGGGCTAAGTACAAAATAATAATGGAACAAGCATTAGATTTATTTTAGTCACCCATAAAATAACAATAATAATAATAATACTACCACAAACAATGGAATAATGGAATAACATGAATCCTTTAGGGTCAGGCATCAAATGGAATTTTAAAAGGTTTGAAAACTATTAAAAACTATGAAGAAATTTCAAAACATCCTATTCTTTTAAGTTAAATAAAGTAAAGTAAATAAGATACACACTAAACTAACAGCAATAGCAAAAGTGGTATGAAAAAAATTTAAGTAAAACCATATACTATCCATGGATAAAGTTAAAATTCTAGTTATCACAGGAAGATGATATATTAAGGTGAGAGATCAAAAATATGCTATAAAAGTTCAATTTCAATTTAAATATGTACTAATTATAAAGATAAACATGGTAGATGTTAAAATACCACACTATTTAAGCTTGCTACTTTTTAAAATATTTAAAAGTGCAAGTGGAACAGTGTACACACAATACTCTAAGGTCTAATCTGTTATTAATCAGGTTAGAACTGTTTCTAAGTTTAAAAATTTCATATGTTTCCATGGAACATAATTCACATCCATATCTGTTATTTCTATAAGGTTGGGCTTTTCTTATAATTTCCCATTTAAGGCTAAAACTAGTACCACTTTCCTTTAATTCCCAAATTTTATTTGATAACGATGTACAATTTGCCTTATGTTTAAGTCTAAAAGATGACAAGTGGTTATATATACGCTGTTTCAAATTAATCGTACATCCCAAGTAAATATAATTATCAGTTATAGTAATTATTGTGCATTTATATACTACGTTTTGGGTGAGACATCGGCCTAATAACAGACAATGGGACTTATTTCTACAATCGCAACAAGTGGAACTATCAACAACACCTGTATTAGTACTAAGATTTAAATTATTGTTGTTACAATTATTCACATTGATATTATTTCCCCTATTATTAATTCTGTTATCAGGTTTATTATGATCACTTCTATTACTATCTAACTCCATTTCCATCATGCTATCAGATAGAATCATTCCCACAGTATCAGGCATACTAATATTTTCTATTTCCATATAGGAACTAGACTCATAATTCACATTATTATCATTAGAGGTGCAACTACATATTTATTTCAATTGTACTTCCAACATCAATACCACTATATTCATTATGTTGGTTTAAGTTATGGTTGACATATGTATATTGTTTACCCCTTTCCCTATAAGGAAAGGGCTGGTGCCCTCTTAACTTTTGAATCACTAGGTCTGATAAGAAACAAAAAAAACAAATAAAATCAGTGACGGTTAAAATCTGCTTAGAATTAATTACTAGCCTGTATGGTCTGGCAAAGTCAAAATGTTTTTTTGTATTCTTCCTTTCCACTTGGTGAGTTTAAATGTAGTTATAAAAATATGTCCTTCTGTTGAAATGAAATTTCAGTAAATTTCTATATCTTTGTGCAGCTGGGGATTGCTCTACATTTTACATTTGATGTAATGTTCACATTGCTTAAATAAATGGAGTCGCATGAAACGATCGTACTGCATTAACTTTGGATATCCTTGTTGCTTATTTTGATTTTAATCACCTTATTTTGGAATTCTATGGATAATACCATACTTAATTCTGGTGCCTAAACTTAAGTACCATATTCACCTTGAATCTATCTATCATCATCATCATCATCATCATCATCGTTTAACGTCCGCTTTCCATGCTAGCATGGGTTGGACGATTTGACTGAGGACTGGTGAAACCGGATGGCAACACTAGGCTCCAGTCTAATTTGGCAGAGTTTCTACAGCTGGATGCCCTTCCTAACGCCAACCACTCAGAGAGTGTAGTGGGTGCTTTTACGTGTCACCCGCACGAAAACGGCCACGCTCGAAATAGTGTCTTTTATGTGCCACCCGCACAAGCCAGTCCAGGGGCACTGGCAACGATCTCGCTCGAAAATCCTACGGGAGCCAGTCAGGCGGTACTGGCAACGGCCACGCTCAAAATGGTGCATCTCATGTGCCACCCGCACAAGAACCAGTCCAGGGGCACTGGCAACGATCTTACTTGGCTTGCCGGGTCTTCTCACACACAGCACATTTCCAAAGGTCTCGGTCAGTAGTCATCGCCTCAGTGAGGCCCAATGTACGAAGGTCTTGCCTCACCACCTCAGCCCAGGTCTTCCTGGGCCTATCTCTTCCACGGGTTCCCTCAACTGTTAGGGTATGGCACTTTTTCACGCGGCTATCCTCCTCCATTCTCACCACATGTCCATACCAGCGCAATCGTCTCTCTTGCACACCACAACTGATGCTTCTAATGTTCAGCTTTTCTCTCAAGATACTTACACTCTGACGGGTATTCACATTGACATTACACATCCAACGGAGCATACTGGCTTCATTCCTTGCAAGCTTACGTATGTCCTCAGTAGTTACAGCCCATGTTTCACTGCCATGTAGTATGGCTGTTCGTACGCATGCGTCATACAGTCTGCCTTTTACTCTGAGTGAGAGTCCCTTTGTCGCCAGCAGGGGTAAGAGCTCTCTAAACTTTCCCAGGCTATTCTTATTCTAGCAGCTACACTTTCAGCGCACCCACCCCCACTACTAACTTGGTCGCCCAGATAGCGGAAGCTATTGACTACCTCTAGTTTTTCACCCTGGAATGAGATAGAAGTTGTTTCCTGTTTGTTTACAGTCTTTATTGCACCTGAACATCTGCCACAAACAAAAACTAACTTGCTAGTTAACCTGCCTTTGATGTTGCTGCACCTCTTATGTGTCCATAGCTTGCACCGGGTACATCTTATAGAGTTACTACCAACTCCTTTTCTACATACTGAGCAGGGCCATCTACCTGAAGGGGTTTGTGTTTTATCTACCTTCCTACTTATTAGGATTTTGGTTTTAGCTAGTTTGACTCTAAGGCCCTTCAATTCTAGACCTTGCTTCCACACCTGAAACTTCTCCTCTAGTTCTGATAGTGACTCCGCAATTAGGGCAAGGTCATCAGCATAGAGGAGCTCCCAGGGGCAACCTGTCTTGAACTCCTCTGTGATTGCCTGGAGGACTATGATAAATAAGAGGGGGCTGAGGACGGAACCTTGGTGGACCCCTACCTCTACCCGGAATTCATTGCTGTACTCATTTCCAACCCTCACCTTACTGGCAGCATCTCTGTACATGGCTCGCACAGCTCTCACTAACCATTCATATATATATATATATATTTATATATACATCAATATGTAAGCACATGTGAATTGTTGGTAATTTTCTTCCTGTCTTCCTTTTCTATTGAACTTTCCTCTGTTTCTGAAGAAGAGCTCTGCTCAAAACGTTAAACCATCTTTCTTTTCTTCCCTGAGTATCAGCTAATACTTTACATGCACCACGTCCTCACGTTGTTGTTGTTTTTTTTGTGTTTTTGTGTTTTTTGGGATTTTCTCTCTCTCTCTCTCTCTCTCTCTCTCTCTCTCTCTATATATATATATATATATATATATATATATATATATACATATATAGTTGAAATTTATAGAAAAACAAAAGACAAAGACAGGTGTATGAACAACAAGCAAGTGTATTAGTTTGATGCTCAGAAAAGTTAGAAAGTCTTACTTTTCAAGCCTACACTCTTCAAGAGAAAGGAATAAGACAAAATAAAATAATACATACATACATACATATATATACATACATATATAGTATGGATGCTAAAAAGTTTCTGACTTTAAGGGTATTGCAAAAGTCTGGTTGGAGGCCCAACATTCCAAGTTTTTTTAGATGGCTTTGAAAAACTGCAGGACCAAGCAGTAAGTGTGTGAATCTGAGATAGGAATATGATGAATAAAATCATGATTAAGTGGTCCTCCTGTACTTTTGTTCACTCAAAGCCAGGAACTTTTCAGCACTCCCTTGGGCATCACCGAGGCAATGACAAGTGACCGAGACCTTTGGAGATATGCTGTGCTTGAGAAGACTCAGCAAGCCAAGTGAGACCATAACTGTGGCCTATGCCAGTGCTGTATAACCAGCCCATTTAAGAGTACCCTTTGCTCATTGGGCAATAAACTATGCTTGCAAAGACCTGTTGAGGCAAGTGAAATTGTTGTCATGGCCAATGACAGTACTGCCTGATTGGCACCCATGCCAGTAGAACATTAAAAGCACCATTCGAGCATGATCATTGCCACTGACTGGTTCCCGTGCTGGTGGCACATACAAAAGCACCATTCAAACATGATCATTGCCAGCGTTTCCTGACTGGCTCCTATGCAGATGGCATGTATAAAGCACCATTTGAGTGTAGCCAATACCAGTACCGCCTGACTGGCCCTCATGCCAGTGGCACGTAAAAGTGGTTGGCGTTAGGAAGGGCATCCAGGGTGCGACGGGTAAATTGTAGCCATCTTATATTTTTAATTTCACATATGTGAATGGTTTGTTTTTGATTTTGTTGACTACACAGTATAGTAGGGTTAGCTGGACACTGTCTGTGAGAAAAACAGCACCATCACACAATTCATTCTGACAGAAATTTGGAAA
>NC_142932.1:49823595-49868595 GCF_046866305.1 Octopus bimaculoides | reverse complement strand
AGAGCAAACAGCAAAATAGTCCATCAACATAGACACCAATTATACAAACTGGATGCTGCTGTGTAGTAATTCTCGATTCCAGTTATTTACCAACAATAGGGGAACTCTTGGTTTGGCACAAGTATAATAAATAATCCTTTCAGCTATAGGCACAAGACTTGAAATTTGGGGTAGAGACTAGCCAGTTACAGTAACTCCAGTGAGTAACTAGCACTTATTTATCAACTTTGAAAAGATGACCGGCAAATCAACCTCAGCGGAATTTGAACTCAGAATGTAAAGATAGATAAAATTCTGCTAAGCATTCTACCCAGGATTCTAACAATTCTGCCAGTTCTTCACTGAAGTATAATTGGCCCTGTTAAGAATACCTCTGATGCGTCAAGTGATATGATATGCCCAAGAAGACCTGTTGAGTCAAGTAAAACCAATATCGTAGCTGTGGCCAGTGCCCTCTGACTGGTTCCCGTGCTGGTGGCACATAAAAACCACCATCCAAACATGGTCAATTCCAGGTCTGACTGACTGGCTCCCATGCCAGTAGCACATAAAAAGCACCAGCTGACTGTGGCAAATGCCAGTACCCACTGACTGGCTCTTGTGCTGGTGGCACGTAAAAAGCACCATCCAAATGTGATCGATGCCAGGCCCACTTGACTGGCTCCTGTGCCAGTGGCTCGTAAAAAACACCCACTACACTCTCGGAGTGGTTGGTGTCAGGAAGGGCATCCAACTGTAGAAACATTGCCAGATCAGATTGGAGCCTGGTGCAGCTGCTGGCTCTCCAGACCTCAGTCAAACTGTCCAACCCATGCCAGCATGGAAAATGGACGTTAAACAATGATGATGATGATGTAATCTATTATGACTACATTAAATAAAGATTTCTAGTGAAACAATTGTTGCAAATTTAAACATCTATTATTTATTATGTTTATAATATATGTATATAATTAGTTGTCAAAACTTGCTTAATCCCACAGGTACAGACGGTTATTTGATAGACACAAATTAAGGGTTTCATGCAGCTGTGAGTCTAGCGTAAAAAAGATTTTAGTGACTGCCCCTAAACCCAGCTTAGAGGCAAGAAGCTCGTATAGGGTTAACAGTGAGTGCCCTGTAGGTGGTCAGTGCAACTCCATGGCTGTGCTCTATGAAGCAAAGGTGGTGTATGGCTGTAACAGCAGCAATGACAGCAGCAGCACCAACAATTTAAGGACACATACACAGAAATACACAGCTGGAGCAATGGAGAGCCATTTTAAACTGCAACTGAATAACCATAGGTCCTCTTTTAGAATCCCAGAGAGGTGGAAGGTTACATCTTTGCCAACTGCATATGGTGTTTAAAAGAAGGAATGCCATACAGAATTAAATGGAAGCTCCTGCAACAGCCAGGACTATACTTCAATGGGAATTGCTGATGCAAACTTTGCAAGGCCAAGAGGGTAAGTATCCTAAAATGTTTTATTGATCCAGTTTTTGAATTCAAAAAGTGAAATGTCTAGTCAGTGCCCTCATGATAAAAAATTTATGTTAGAAATGCGGGCCTCCCTGCCTGCTGACTAGTGAACTGAAACCGTACATAAATTGTCGCTTTTCAGACACAACTGGAACCATTCAAAGGAAGATAACTTTGTCTTTCCCAGAAAGGGTTTTCACCAAGAAGAATTTCATTTCAGAGGTCTTTTCTCACCATCAAGCTTATTAAGACTGTATTTTTACCTCCATTACTAAAGAGGTTATGTGGTAAGAGCAATAAAAAATGTGAAACCAACTGATAACTTTCTGACCAACCATGGCTACCGAATAAGTGTCACATATTTTTACAGATAAATTCCTCTATTTACATAATATCAAGGTCTCTTTCTTTTGTTGTCCTTCCTATCAATATATATATATATATATATATATATATATATATATATATATATATATATATATATATATATATAGATCAGTCACTCAGCTGTAATCATATTAAAATCAATCATAACTGCAATACAAACAGAAACTTACTTTATATCTTCAGCTCCTGCTTCACTTTTAGATGCTTCCTTTTCCTTGTCATCTTCCCTTTAAGAATAGAAAGCAGATAATAATAAGTTGTGGAGCTATTTAAGGCATAAAGTAATGATGCTGTCTAACAAGCTCACCTACAAGATATAAATATAACAAAAATGTTACCATAGTAATGGATAAGTAAGAACTAGTAAATAATGGTCACTAAAGGAATGAATAATGCAGAATGAGAAGAAAGTGAGTGAGATTACTGAGTCCTTCCTAAGCAATAATACAGACTGTGTGAGAGAGAGAGAGATACATAGACAGATAGGCAGACAGACAGGCAGTAGATAGAAAGATAGACAGACAGATAGATAGATAGATAGATAGATAGATAGATAGATAGACAGATAGACAGGTGGTAGATAGATAGATAGATAGATAGATAGACAAAGAGATAGATAGATAAACAGAGAGGCATACAAACAGGCAGATGGACAGATAAATGATGAACACATGGATGGATAGATGCATGGATAGAGACAGACACAGTACTATTAATATATAAGGATGGAGCAATTTGACAAGAAACGTTCATTACAGATGAATAAATTTCATAGTTAGACAATACTATTACAGATATCCCATATACTGTTAAAGATATCCCATACGGAGATATGGGAGAAGACAAACTGCCCGCTGATATTCAGTGGTATATCATTAAGGATGCAATCTTTGTTTTCAATTCTGGCTTAGGGCCAACGATTTCAGTGGGAGGTGTTGAGTCGATTACATCGACCCCAGTGCTCAGCTGGTACTTATTTTATCGACCCTAAAAGAATGACAGGCAAAGTTGACCCTGATGGAATTTGGACATGAATGTAAAGGCACAAAGCATTTTGCCTGGCATGTTAATGATGCTGTCAGCTCAATGCCTTATAATCTTGAACAATTATTGTGAATATAAATAAATAATCTGTCGGATTAGAGATGGCTCAGTAGCAAGTTATGATAAATTAACTATAGTAACATAAGTATGATGGTGACTTAAATTGATGGTTTAATTTTATAATAATATAATTTTTATAACTCAGTGATTCTGGGAAAGTGTTGAGTTGAATTCATCAACTCCAGTGCTCAACTGGTACTTATTTTATTGACCCTGAAAGGGTCAAGTTATACTCTTTTACTCTTTACTCTTTTACTCTTTACTCTTTTACTCTTTTACTCTTTTACTTGTTTCAGTCATTTGACTGCGGCCATGCTGGGGCATCGCCTTTTTAGTCGAGCAAATCGACCCCAGGACTTATTCTTTGTAAGCCTAGTACTTATTCTATCGGTTTCTTTTTGCCAAACCGCTAAGTTACGGGGATGTAAACACACCAGCCTCGGTTATCAAGCGAAGTTGGGGGGACAAACACAGGCACACAAACATATACACACAAATATATATATATACATATATACAACGGGCTTCTTTCAGTTTCCGTCTACCAAATCCACTCACAAGGCTTTGGTCAGCCCGAGGCTATAGTAGAAGACACTTGCCCAAGGTGCCACACAGTGGGACTGAACCCAGAACCATGTGGTTGGTAAGCAAGCTACTTACCATACAGCCACTCCTGCGCCTATAAATTAACTATAGTAACATAAGTATAACGGTGACTTAAATTGATGGTTTAATTTTATAATAAAATAATTTTTATAACCCAGTGATTCTGGGAAAGTGTTGAGTTGAATTCATCGGCCCCAGTGTACAACTGGTACTTATTTTATTGACCCTGAAAGGATGAAAGGTGAAGTCAAACTCAGCAGAATTTGAACCCAGAACATAAAGAGCCGGAAGAAATGCTGCTAAGCATTCTTCCCCCCATACTAACAATTCTGCCAGCTCACCACCATAACCCTTTAGCATTTAAGCCAGCCATATTAGGCCCAAATATTCTACCTGGTTCATGTTAAAAATGGCCTGATCTGGTCTCTTACATCTACCCTACAATGTCATTCTAATAACATATAATCATATCACTGAAATCTCAAAGCTACAAGATGGTGTATGCTTAATTCAAAACATTGTGAATAAATAAGCATTACATTTGACAGAACAATCTGAATGCTTAAAGGTTAATGGAAGATGCAATATTAAAGTCTGAATACATTGTTTGAAATGAAAACCTTGAAAACATCCTCCAATCACAGTCTTCTCTCTTTCAAGAATACACAATAAGTGTGGTTAAGAAGTTTGCCACACAACCATGTGGTTTCAGGTTCAGTCCCATCGCATGGCACTTTGGGCGTGAATCTTCTACTATAGCTCAGGGTTGACCAATACATTGCAAGTGGATTTGATAAAAAAAAAAACTATGTGGAAGCCCATTATGTATGTGTATGGGTTTGGTGGTGTTGATGGTGACGGTGGTCTCATTTCTTTTGTGACAGTCCAGTGTCCAGGAGGCATAATTAGACATATGATGATGATGATGATGGTAGTGATTATGATGATGCCAATGACAAGAATGATGATGATAATGACAATGATGATCATGATGACAACAATGACGACATCAAGGCGGCGAGCTGGTAGAAACGTTAGCGCGCCGGGCGAAATGCTTAGCGGCATTTCGTCTGCCGCTACGTTCTGAGTTCAAATTCCGCCGAGGTCGACTTTGCCTTTCATCCTTTCGAGGTCGATTAAATAAGTACCAGTTACGCACTGGGGTCGATGTAATCGACTTAATCCGTTTGTCTGTCCTTGTTTGTCCCCTCTGTGTGTAGCCCCCTGTGGGTAGTAAAGAAATAACAATGACGACATCAATGATGATGATGAGATGGTTAAACACTTACGTCGTAGATGGATCCTTTTTGCCAGACTGGGGCGAAGAAGCGCTTGGTTTCTTTCCTTTGTTAACATTATCCCAGAATTCTGAAGTGGCTTCCTTCACCTTTTTAGCACTTGGAGGTTTTTGATTTTCTTCATTCTTTAGGAAAAAAAGGATATTACAGAAATATATATAAAAACAAACAAACAAACAAAAAGGAAAGAAGGAATACCGGAAGGAAAAAGAAAGAATGAAATAAAGAAAGAATGAAAAAGAAGGTAAGAAAGACTTCCCCACCTCTCAAAACGTTGCTGGCCTTGTGCTCAAATTAGAAAGAAATATTTTAATCCTGACAATGTTTTTTTCTCTTAATTTGTACTTAGGATTCAGTATTATTTCTCAGAAAAATCACAACCCCAATCCACCTGTAAAAACCCAGAATCCTCCACAGAGCCCCTTTCATATTTATTGCATGTGCACCCCTTCCTTGAGAGAGATAATAATGTCTCCCACCCAAGTTAATATCTTATTTCTTTATTGCCCACAAGGGGCTAAACATAGAAGAGACAAACAAGGACAGACAAAGGGATTAAGTCGATTACATCGACCCCAGTGCGTAACTGGTACTTAATTTATCGACCCCAAAAGGATGAAAGGCAAAGTCGACCTTGGAAAAAGTTAATATCTATTCATCTGTAAGGCAGCAAGCTGGCAGAATCATTACCACGCCAGGCTAAAAGCTTTCTGTCCATCCTTACGTTCTGAGTTCAAATTCCGCCAAGGTCAACTTTGCCTTTCATCCTTTCAGGGTTGATGAAATAAGTATCAGCTGTGTACTGGGGTTGATGTAATCGAGTGACTCCCTCCCCTGAACTTGCTGGCCTCGTGTGCCAAAATTTGAGACTCAGATCTACTCATCTAGTGTAACATATCAGTTGTGCCTTCTATGTTAAGCCAATAAGGCGGTGTGAGACTTGCTTAAGAACATTCAAGTAACTGCAGCGCATAGTTATCTTACTGAGCAAGGAGAGTGGCATGTCTTGTTTAAGGAAAATATGTTAGATGTGTCTACTTTTGAAGCTTTGCCTATGGACATAACAGACATAATGGACATAACTGGACGTACCTTTAAAAGGATTTGAACCCAAGAACTGAGGCACCATAAGGTGACTCACCTACACTACTACTGATTCACCTACAGCACAACAGTACTGCAGTAAAATGATACTCACGGGTGGTTGACGTATTGACATCTTAGTCAGTTTCACTCTCAGTTTATGCTCCCTGAGACGTGCTTCCAGAACCTTCTCTCGTTTTGTTTCTCGTTCAAAAATCTGCCAACAAACAGGAAAGAATGAAAGATGAGTGAATATATGTAATCTGGTAATATGTGAACACACACACACACACAAATACCTACATATATATATATATATATATATATATATATATATATATATATATATATATATATATATATATACATATATATATATATACATATATATATATATATATATATATATATATATATATATATATATATATATATATATATATATATATATATATATATATATATATATATATATATATATATATATATATATATATATATATATATATATATATATATATATATATATATATATATATATATATATATATATATATATATATATATGCATGGTTAGTGGCTCAGTGGTTAGAGCGTCGAGCTTACAAACATGAGGTTGTGAGTTCAATTCCTGGACCAGGCTGTATGTTGTGTTCTTGAGCAAGACACTTTATTTCACACTACTCCCAGTTCACTCAGCAGTAGAAACGAGTTGTGATGTCACTGGTACCAAGCTGTATCAGCCTTTGCCTTTTCCTTGGATAATATCAATGGTGTGGAGAGGGTGACAAACATATACACACACACATATATATATATATATATATATATATATATACACATATATACGACAGGCTTCTTTCAGTTTCCGTCTACCAAATCCATTCACAAGGCTTTGGTCAGCCTGCAGCTATAGTAGAAGACACTTGCCCAAGGTACCACCCAGTGGGACTGAACCCAGAACCATGTGGTTGGTAAGCAAGCTACTTACCACACAGCCACTCCTACGCCTATATATATATGCAATTTCCACAAGTTGTATACAAATTTTGCAATTACTATTTCCCCTGTCCCTAAAAATATGTTGCTTATCTAAGCAGACAAATAGTTTGAACCTTAAATAGTGTACAAGTTAGAACATCTTGATAGCAGCCTGTGTATACATTCCACTTGAATATTTTACAATTGACAAAATAAGTGAATCTTCTTAATTTATTGAGTGGGTGTTTAAATTTACATTAAGTTGTTTGGTATATAAAAAAAAATCTCACTGTTGTTTTTGCAAGCTGTCAGTCAACTAATTTTGAGAGTCAATATTTTTTAAATATTTCCATCATAAACCTTTTCAATAACTCTCACACCACTGCCATCACCACCACTTCCATACATTAAGCTGTTCTGTTGAAGCTGCTGTTATTTTGATTAAGTTTTTGCTTATTTGTTGTTGGTTTTCTTTTTTGTTTTTGTTTTTGATTTTGATAGGAAGGGGAATGCATGTTTTTATTTATTTTTCCAGAACAAAACACACACACATGCATAATAATGACGACAATGACAACAACAACAACAACAAAAAGAATTATTATTATTATTAGTAGTAGTAGTAGTAGTAGTAGTAGTAGTAGTAGTAGAAGCAGCAGCAGCAGCAGTAGTAGTAGTGGTAGTAGTAGTAGTAGTAGTAGTATTGAGAAGGTGGCAAGCTGGCAAAATCGTTAGCACGCCATGCAAAATGCTTAGTGGTGTTATGTCCATCTTTGCATTCTGAATTGAAATTCTGCCGAGGTCAACTTTGCCTTTCATCTTTTCAGGATCAATGAAATAAGTACCAGTCATGCACTGGGGTCAATGTAATTGACTTGCACCCCGCTTCCCCCAAAATTTCAGGCCTTGTGCCTATAGTAGAAAGAGTTATTATTATTATTGAGTGAGAGAGCAGCGCATGCCATCAAAGTGACACTGGGATACAAATATATGAAGCCTAGTATACCCATCATGACTACCCATCTGATAAGGGTACACAAAGCACATGCATCATAACCATAGGTGCATAACTTGGTGATCTCATATCAAAATAAACAGCACATGACCTCGCAGGTGGAGCTCAGTTAGAATTTTCTTCAGGTTGAGTAACCCAACCAAATCAAAAAGTCCATGAATAAGGTTTGTTTAAGAATGATAAATGAAATATCCATGTTTCCAGAGATAAATTATTCGAACCCCAAAGAATTCCTCTCAACACACGGACATGATGCTTCCCCACTATTTCTGCTTGTAATCAGAGATACACATACCGTCAGCCCCTAAGGGACATGTTCAACTGGACAAGGTCAAGCAACTGACAAACAAATCTAGTATTGAGCAGAATATTTGCTGTAGCCCATCTTTTATACCAAGATTAATAATATTATAATTATTATTATTATTATTATTATTATTATTATTATTTATGTTTTCTTTATTAACCACGAAAGGTTTGCGAAAACATTGGGGATGGTACAGGATAATACAATGTGGAGTTACATAAAAGGTGTGTAAGAAGTAAAAACACAGTAATAACATAAAATCATAACAAAGAGTAATTCCTCTAAAGAGGCAAAGCTCCTCGGGCTGCTTGTGGAGATCCCACAAAACCATGATCAAGTGTGCTCCCCACATCATCCTCCTTCAATCCAGAAGCACATGCTTAGAGTAGGCTCATTCACTCAGACCATTCTTGCAACATTCACCCACCTTTAGCAAAATTGCTGGGAGGCAGCACCTCCCTGTCTACCCTCACATTCCATTTCAAGTGAAACTTGAAAAAGTTGATAAGGGCTTGGTTAAAGAACAAGGTATCTGTCTTCAGCCAAATTGGTGAATTGGTCATTAAACTATGTAGGTAGAAATGGGTTTTTTTTTATTATTGTGTCTGTTCAGCTTCTTGACTTGAGTTTCTTGTACTTCAGCAAAAGTGCATTCAACATCATGTCAGCGCTATATATATATATATATATATATATATATATATATATATATACTTTATTTAAAAGCAGAAGAAATAAACAAAAGACTGTTACTCGGAGTTTCATGTTCCCGTTCGATGAACGGGAACATGAAACTCTGAGTAACAGTTTTTTGTTATATTTCTGCTGCTTTTAAATAAAGCATATTACTCTACCTCTGGTATTTGAGTACTCTTTTTTCCACCTTGTTGCACATTTATGTGCTTACTCTGGTATATATATATATATATATATATATATATATATATATCTTTCCCCTCTTGTTCTTCCTTCTGTTACTACTATATTTCTCTCTTCCTCTCTTTCACTTGTTGCTCACCTGTTTTGCTACTTCCTCGCCTTGTTTCTCCCTTTACCACTCTCTCTCTTCCTTATCTCTCGCTGGTCACATGTGTCCGGTTACTAATTCTTTTCTTCCTTGGCTATCGCCGAGCAAACACGCGAACTTACTTCGTCCCGCTTTCAGTTCATTGCTTCATAGGGTTCATATACACACAATTTTTCACATCTGGCTGTATAGCCTTTTCCATTTGTTTTCCTGTCTTGTTTTCTTTTCCGTTTGTTTTCCTGTCTTGTTTTCTTTTCCGTTTGTTTTCCTGTCTTGTTTTCTGTTCGCCACTACATTCCTCCATGGTACAAATTTAATTTGCGGTCCGTGGGAAGAGCCATTTTAACAATGCGTTCTGCCCTACTCTTCGAAACGCCTGTGTTAGAATGGGGGTAGCTGATGAAGGAAACTGTTCTCTATGTGGCCTGTGTGTTTTCTGTACTCTGGTTATTATTATTTTTTTTTTGTCTACGTTTTGTTTGCAGTGTCCTGTACCCAGATATGCACCTATATATACAGGTAGACGTAGGTATGCACATACCTGTACGTATATATGCATGCATATACTCATTTATTATTTGTTGTATATATATATATATATATATATATATATATATATATATATATATATATCCTGAATGAAGTGTGTGTGTGTGTGTGTGTGCAATAAGAGAGGCTGAGAGAGAGAGGGAGAGACAACGAGAGAGACAGACAAACAGGCAGACAGACAGGCAGGCAGACAGATAGACAAACAGGGAGAGAGAGAGAAAAAGAGAGACAAATATTTTTCATATTAGTCTTTGTAATTAAATAATGTCAAACAAGACCGCAGCCCAACCCCAAAATAACAAATCAAGAGGAAACAATTGCAAACTTTCACTCAGTTATTTCCCTTAATCCATTATATTGTCCCTTTTTTTATTTCTTGTTTTTGTTAAATGTTAGTCATTACTTATAAACCGAACGATTATTGATATGAAGTATTGTGGGAAAGTGACACAAATTCCACAAGGTGTAGTTAGGAAGTTCTCTAAAAACATAAATGCTTACTTCAGTAATGATGTTCTTCTCATTCTTCTGCATTGTGTAAAATCTGTTTGATAGCTCCAATAGTGTAGTTGTACCAAAACTGGAACCGCAAGCCACCAGACGTCCGTGTTCTTGAACCTTAAGGCAATGTATCGGTTCATCACACACCTAAAATCAAACAGAAGAAACAGACATGAAAAAATATGAGCAAAGAATGGAGTTTCTATGCTAGAACTAGCAGTTAAATCTCCCTCAAATCATAGCCTACCATTTTAAATAAAGGCTACAGTGGATAGTGTGGCACTCCGCTGATTACGACGAGGGCTCCAGTTGATCCAATCAATGGAACAACCGACTTGTGAAATTAACGTGCAAGTGGCTGAGCACTCCACAGACACATGTATCCTTAATGTAGTTCTCAGGGGGATTCAGAGTGACACAGAAAGTGACAATCCTGGCCCTTTGAAATACAAGTTCTACTCATTTTTGCCAGCTGAGTGGACTGCAGGAATGTGACATAAAGTGTCTTGCCCAAGGACACAACATATCACAGGGAATTGAACTCATGACCTTACAATCATACCCCTACTAAGCCACATGCCTTCACAGTAAATAATGTAGTACAAGGTAAACTATGTCACAGTACAAATATATGAAATGGTCATAGCTGGGACACCTTTGATCTTTGACCTGCTTGATCAGCACTGAACTGGGGTTAAATGAGAACAACATGTATGAATTTTACTGGTTTCAATCATGTTTAAGAATATAGTCCTTCTCTGATCTTTTCAAATGAGTATCAAGGGAAGTTTTAATGATTATTGTTGTTGTATTTGTTGGGTTTTTTTTCAAGTCTGGATCAGCCTTGATTCAGTAGATCTATGATCAAATGCATTCCAAGTATGACTATCCCATCTTATATTCAGACATCATGTATCTAATGCTACATTATCCAGTGTAATCTTAGTTGAAAGAGTGTAATTTGTGGAAGAGATTTAGTTGCTTTTTCTAGCAATTCATGCAACCACTCTGAAGCATCTTCATTGTCTCATCATCTATTAGTTGGCTTAAAGTGGTGAAGCAGTAAACATAGTAACCATATTCCATTCTCGAAGAATGTCTGCAGAATACCAGTAAGTTTATTTGCCATGAGGTATGGAAAATATCAAATATTTCAGTTTTTTGCCCTTCAAGATGAAATAGAGAAAGATGAAGATTTTGTAGGAAAGGCTGTGGAAATCTTTAGCAAAATACACTGTTACAAGCAACATTTCAGGCTGTCTTGGTCTAAGTATAATTTCTTTCTTTATCCCTTTCTCTCTTTCTCCTGGGCCAAATTCAATGCAAATATTCTACCAGTTTTTACATTTAAAATGGTCGTATCCAGCCCAGATATTCTACCAGTTTTTACATTTGAACTGGCCATATATGGCCTAAATATTCCACTAGTTTTTACATCTAAACAGGCTGTATCCGGCTCAAACGTTCTACAAGTTTTTACATTTAAACTGACCAAATCCAGCCTAAATGTCATACCAGTATTTTACATTAATACTGGCCATATCTGGCAAAGTTTTCTACCAGTTTTTATATCCGAACCAGCCAGATCCAGGCTAGGTGCAGCTCTTCTGTTTACGAGTTCCAGTCAAACTGTCTAACCCATGCCAGCATGGAAAACAAATTCTAAATGATTAGGATGATGAAAACAAAAAAATTTCATTTAAGTTAGGTTATAAAGAAGATATTTCAAGCCAGGAGTGACACTATCTCAATCAAACAGCATTTATATCCATAAGTGCCAGAAGTGGATCAACTTAACTGCACTCATTTCTCTCTTATCATTTGAGTCAGCCTACTTTATCAATATTCCACTTCTCATTGCCTTCATTCAAATTGCTATGTGACAGGCAAGCCAACATGGAAGCCTCCACCTTGTCCCTTGACCTACAAGAAATGACAGGTCAAGGGATGTGGTAGAGGCAGTATTAAATAAAGGAGGATACATTAGACAATATAATCCGTAATATGTGAAAAAAAAAGAATAAAGAATAAAGACAGGATGGTCATAGCTAGAATGCCTTTGACCGTAGGTCTAATCTTTCAAGATTGATCTGAGGTTAAAAAGCAACAACTATATGAAAAGTTACTTCTGAAAATCCTAACACATCATCCAGTTTAAAACTTTCTTTGGTGCTTGAGTATTTAGTAGAATTTACTATGTTGCAGGCACTGAGACCAGACAGCCAGGTTCCTCTTCTGCTATTCTTTTTTTTTTTTTCCTTATCTTCAGATTAATATCTACAGATGCTCAGCTACCGATATGGTAGACTAGACATCCACCATATTAATTTCACCAATCGGGACAGGTTGCAAAATGTCATGGGCACTGCCCTTCCTTCTCCAGCTAAACTTAACATACATGTTATAAACAGAATGGTGGATCTCCGTCATTCAGTGAGAGGGTTCAATTGTTTAACCAACTGAATGAACGTGGAACTAGCTGAGCATTTCAGAGACAAGTATACCCCAGACATAATTCTTAGAATTAGTGTGGCAGTGTGATGAAGCTGTATTTTTTGAGCTACAGACTCCTATACAGATACTGTCGACCAAATTTCATGCACGAAGTAAAGGTCAATTGGAAGCTTTAGGAAATGACTGTTGCCCAAGATGCTACACTCAAGAATTGATCTTAGGACATCATAGTTGCAAAATGAATTGCTTAGCTATTTTGTCCAATCTACACCTACATAAACAGAATACATTACTTTTAAAACAAAATGAAAATAAAGAACTGATGACCTGAATAGTTAAAGATGGCTCATTTTGTTTATAAAGATAATCCCAGATGTCAAGTGTCCCATCCACTTTTGTGGTGAAGAATACAGCTGGTCGGACTGGACTCCAGGAACCATCACTCAAATAACAGGAATGTTGCCTAAAATAAGAAGCAATGGAGAATGACATGAAGAACGATGGGATGGTCAACTGAAATGATTCTGAAGAAACTGATGCAATAAAAATGTCATCTTTTTTTCAGGAGTGGGGTTACCATTGCTAAAATTTTTAAATGTATGAGACTTTATGTAGATATCTTCAAAACAAAACCAACAAAATCCACCCTTTTTAATCACAGGCAGTTAGGCTGTTTCTCCTGTACAGTTCATTTCTATGCCATTGTGTATTAATAAAATGTGCATCAGTAGGTAGTTTCTTATCATTGCAAGAATAGCTTTTGATGCATTGTGCATATTGTGCATATGGGTGCAGGAGTAAGAAGTTTATTTCCCAATCACATTGATCCAGGTTTAGTCCCACTGTGTGGCACCTTGGTTTCTTCTTCTACTATAGCCTCAGGCTGACCAAAGCCTTATGGTGTGTGTCTGTGTTTGTCTTCCACCACTGCTAGACAACCAGTGTCGGTGTGTTTATTTCCCTGTAATGTAGCAGTTCAGCAAAAGAGACCAATAGAATAAGTACCAGGATAAAGAAAATGAAAAGAGTACAAGGGTCAATTCACTGAATTGAAATTCTTTGAGCTGGTACCCCGTCATGGCAACAGTCCAATGACTGAAACAAGTAAAAGGATAAAAGTAAAAGAATTACAACACATAACCATTTAAAAGCTGAAAGAGTAAAATGAGCCACGAAATTTGTTTAATCATCTGGAAATGACTTGAAGACTTCATATCCACCTAATTTTCCAGTCCACCTAGGAATGGTGGTCATAAAACTGAAAATAAGGATAGCCTGTGTGGTAAGAAGCTTGCTTCCCAACCACAAGGTTCCAGGTTCAGTCCTACTGTGTGACACTTTGAGCAACTGTCTTCTGTTAGCCTCAGGCTGACCAATACCTTGTGAGTGTATTTGGTAAATGGAAATTGAAAGAAGCTCATTGTATATGTATATATATGTATGTGATATTTTTATATAAGCCTAAAGGTTATGGTGATCACCATGCAATGACTAAGGAAAATAGTCTAATAAAGGAGCATATAAGCCCACGACAGAAAAAAAGAAGCCTTTCCTACCAGCGTGGGAGTCGAACCCACATCCCTTTGTTAATGTGACTGTGTTACCTTTACACCAGCGAATCAGCTTCCCCATTTCTGTAAAATTTAAGAGCTATAATAGTTCATGTTTGTTTTTATGTAAACAAATCTTCTATATGCTTTCAGTGGAAATGGTTTTTTATATGGCGCCGATTTTACAGTCTTGTAAATAATAATAATGCTATTTTTATATAAGCTTTAAGCTTATGACAATCATCATGCAATGACTAAGGAAAATAGTCTAATAAAAGGGCATATAATCCCTCAACAGAAAAAAAGAAGGCTTTCCTACCCGCGTGGGGGGGGTCAAACCTACATCCCTTTGTTAATGCGACTAAGTGTGTTACCTTTACACCAGTGAATCAGCCTCCCCATTTCTGTCAAATTTAAGAACTATAATAGTTCATTATATATATATATATATATATATATATATATATATATATATATATATATATATATATATATATATATATATATCTTTGTGTGTGTGTCTGTGTTTATCCCCACTCCATCACCACTTGACAACTGGTATTGGTGTGTTTACATTCCTGCAATTTGGTGGTTCAGCAAAAGAGACTGATAGAATAAGAACCAAGCTTAAAAATAAGGCCTGGAGTCAATTCATTCAACTAAAACTCCTCAAGGTGGTGCACCAGCATGGCCACAGTTTGGTGACTGAAACAGGTAAAAGATAAAAGATAAAAGATAAAGATAACTTAAGACCTTCAAACATGCCAAACACCTACTGTTCAGTAAGTCTTTTCTAAGTGATACAATGCAGCACTTAAAAGCTGTCTGAATGGTTCTTATTCCTCTGCTTCCATCCTTCCATTTAACATAGATCTTGTCAGTATTACTGTTGATGTGGAAGTTACCAATCAGTCATTGTATCATGCTAGTCTTGGTGTCCAAGCTGCAGATTTCTTTATGTGTCTGGTCTAGTATCCCAAATGTTAATGTGAGTGCAGGTGCTGTAAAAGCATTGTAAGGTGTGGTTCAATTGAATGCAGACTGTTCTGACCTCCACTGAAGTATTCCTTTGTCAGTTTGCTGAAGTATTCCTTTGTCAGTCTAGTTTTACTAGACTGACAAAGGAATAGCCCCAACATAAGCAATATTCTCATAAATTATGAAGTTATCTGTAATATTCACCACTAGTGATAGGGGAGATAGACAAACCATTCATGTCCATATTCCTCATTTGACTACCAAATATGAACACTTATCCTGACCAAACTCCATTCCTATGTTCCTCCAAGAATATATTGTGACCACTTCTAATTATCTCTTGGTGTCATGAATATTACTTAAGCAAGTTTAAGTTCATCAACAAGAAAGATATGGGTGAAATTAATCTTGAATTCATCTGCAGCTTCTCTCATGTAACCATTGTATTTTCATAACAGAGCTGACAAGGGATTCACTGCTAGAACAAAAAAGTATTACAGATAAATTGTTACTCTGAGATATTCCAGTTGATAGCCTAATTTTGCTAGTGACAATAGTGGTAATGGCAATTCTTATCAGTAGTGCTGTGAACCACATTGTTGTCAGTCTATTAATGGCATTAACTATAGTAGTAGGAAGCTTGGCAAAGCATAGTAACTCTATTATCCATGAATGAAGGACAGATACAAACAGCTTTTAGCCATAAAATGGACAGATTTCAGTAGCGTTGTTTTCTTCCTTAAGAACAGCTTTGTGTATGAGAAGTAGTTTGGTACATCCCCAAACTGCTTTCTTTACTCCTGCATGTTCTTCAGTCACTACATTGAATTTCACAGTGATCCTGGAAGAATACATTCAAGCAATCTGTGTATAATTCATGCACCACATTCAAGCACAGTATGGGGGTGTAGTTTCAGGCATCTCTTCGTTGTTAGCTACAATGTTGTATGTGCAATTGCCAACCAATCTTAGCATTCATTTGAACAGGTTGACAAGAGCTGTAAAACATGAAATTCCTGTACAAATAACTAAGAATCAAGGCTTAACCAGGGGATTTTCTGTCCATTAATTTTATAACAATCAACAGGAGAGTTTTATTGTTGATGTTATAAGATGATGGGCAGTAAATTGAGGGAGAACAGAATTCTGTTGTTCTGAAAAAACTACATAGGGATAAACTTAAGAGATTTTATAAAGGGTAACAAGAGGAAGATATGTGGCTACCATAATTGGATTTCAGGGGTGGGGTTACAAAATTATGTTGAAGAGGAGCAGAAATGGTTAAAGAAGAAGATAAAAGAGAAGGGGACCTAATGATTGTGAAACTTTATCATGGCAGATATGACCAGGACTGACTAACACCTGAACTACAATTGGTTAGCAATGAAGTTAAATATTTACTTAGTTCTCATGATGAAAGAATCTCTGCTTTCTTCAGACCAAATCTGGAAAAGACAAATAAACAAAACATTTGACATTTTAGAGCAATCATCATTATTAACCATTATCATCTTTTACTACATCATCAGCCTTTACTACTCTCAGATTCATTGTCATCATCATCATCATTATCATCATCACTATCACTAATATTCAACATCATCATTTTCGTTGTTGCCAGCATCATCTTCATCACCACTACAAACACCACTACCACCATACTCATCCCACCTAATATAACAACAAAAAACAAAGACCAGTTCGTTCAAAAAATTTGAAAGGAAAAAACACATAACATGGAAAAAAAAAAAACTAATTGTAAATGGCTTGGCACAGAATCTCTCTTATTGTTTATCTTGTTTCAGTCATTAGACTGCAGTCATGCTGGGGCACTACCTTGAAGAATTTTGTCAAATGAATCGACCCCAGTACTTATTTTTTGAAAGCCCATTGCTTATTCTATTAATCTCTTTTGTTGAACCACTGAATTACAGGGATGTAAAGCGATGGAGCGGGGGACAAACACAGACACAAAGACACACACAAACACACATACATTCATACATGTGCGGGTGACACATGAAATTTTTTCGAGCAGGGTCGTTGCCAGTGCCCCTGGACTGGCTCATGTGTGGGCAACACATGAAATCTTTCGAGCGGGATCGTTGCCAGTGCCCCTGGACTGGCTCTTGTGTGGGTGACACATGAGGCTTTTTTGAGCGAGATCGTTGCCGGGGTCCCTGGACTGGCTCTTGTGTGGGTGACACATGAGGCTTTTTCGACCGAGATCGTTGCCGGTGCCCCTGGACTGGCTCATGTGCGGGTGACACATGAAATTTTTTCGAGCAGGGTCGTTGCCAGTGCCCCTGAACTGGCTCATGTGCGGGCGACACATGAATCTTTCGAGCGGGATCGTTGCCAGTGCCCCTGGACTGACTCTTGTGCGGGTGACACATGAAATGTTTGAGCGGGTTCGTTGCCAGTGCCCCTGGACTGGCTCATGTGTGGGCGACGCCCCTGGGCCGGCTCTTGTGCGGGTGACACATGAGGTTTTTCGAGCAGGATCGTTGCCGGTGCCCCTGGACTGGCTCATGTGCGGGCAACACATGAAATCCTTCGAGCGAGATCGTTGCCAGTGACCCTGGACTGGCTCTTGTGCGGGTGACACATGAAATGTTTTGAGCGGGATCATTGCCAGTGCCCCTGGACTGGCTTATGTGCGGGCGACACATGAAATCTTTCGAGCGAGATCGTTGCCGGTACCCCTGGGCCGGCTCTTGTGCGGGTGACACATGGACTCTTTCGGGCGGGATCATTGCCGGTGCCCCTGGGCTGGCTCTTGTGCGGGTGACACATGAAATGCCTTGAGCGAGACGGGATCGTTGCCAGTGCCCCTGGACTGGCTCATGTGCGGGCGACACATGAAATCTTCCGAGCGGGATCGTTGCCGGTGCCCCTGGGCTGGCTCTTGTGCGGGTGACACATGAGGTTTTTCGAGCGAGATCGTTGCCAGTGCCCCTGGACTGGCTCTTGTGCTGGTGACACATGAAATTTCTTCGAGCGAGATCGTTGGCGGTGCCGCTGAACTGGCTCTTGTGTGGGGTTCTGGGATTTTTCGAGCGGGATCGTTGCTGGTGCCCCTGGGCTGGCTATTGTGCGGGTGACACATGAGGTTTCTCGAGCAAGATGAGCGCGGCCTTTGTCAGTACCGCCTGACTGGACTTCGTGCGGGTGACACGACAATACGTACAGACATATATATATATATATATATATATATATATATATATATATACCGCCTGACTGGCCTTTGTAGGGTTTTCGAGCGAGATCATTGCCAGTGCCCCTGGACTGGCTCTTATGCGGGTGGCACATAAAAGACACCATTTCGAGCGTGACCGTTTTCGTGCGGATGACACGTAAAAGCACCCACTACACTCTCTGAGTGGTTAGCGTTAGGAAGAGCATCCAGCTGTAGAAACTATGCCAAATTAGATTGGAGCCTGGTGTTGCCATCCGGTTTCACCAGTCCTCAGTCAAATCGTCCAACCCATGCTAGCATGGAAGGCGGACGTTAAACGATGATGATGATGATGATGATGATATATATAAGGTGATGTTATGTTGCCAACTCAATATGGCAGTCCCATGAAAGGGAAGAATGCGACTGCTATTTAGCCCTGGGAAACACCGTTTCCAGTTGGCCTTGACACATTTTCTGTGTCCTTATGTTTTCAAACAGGAGAGATAAGCACCTCTACCCAGCAAAGCCAGCATCCAGAGACTAGTTTCAGAGTCATTACTCATCATCAGTCTGGAGTAGCATGGCTTGCTAGCTGTCAATGCTTATTCACCTAAGTTGGCAACATAGCATCACATTATCATGGTGATACTATATAAATCTCTCTGAGTGATTTAGAAATGCAATATTTCTATTTTCAAAATCAGTGAATGTATTTCACTTGAAATATATGTTTTCAAAGGCAAATAAGCACTGACAGCTAGCAAGCCATGCCTTTTTCTTGTTTTTTGAAGAATTCGAAGCGAGATTTTTTGTGCAAAGCCACTGTTGTTGGGTGGAAGTGACTAATGAAAAAAATGAAGAGTTACGCAGAAGCTACTGGAGGTCAAGACACCCTGGAGCCACATGTGCTGAAGCCGAAGAGGATGGAGTGGAATGAAGAGAAGATAACAAAATATTATGGCATGATAAAAAAAGAAGGATCAAACATAAAAATGACCCTGCCTGAGGAAGAAAAAAAGAAAAATGGAAAGCAGGACAGTGATATTCAGAACATTTTCAAATGAAGATAGGAGAATAGAACACACGTCGCAGGAAGAGATAAAGGAAATATTGAAGGAACGAATGGGTGAAGGAATAACTTTTTTTACAAGAGGAAGGAAATATGTGACTATAACAGTAACCTTTGCATCAAAAGAGGAGGTGAAAATGAATGATAACAGACTGATACTTGGAGAGAAATGGACATTGATGTTGAGCTGTTTGGGTAAAAGAATCGTCAGGGTCAGGGTGGGAAGAATCCCATCGTCGATAGACTCAGAATGGGTAATAGTTGCAATTTTTAATTCAGAGCTGGTGAAAGGAAGTGAAAACCTGGAGATTTGCATAGTAAGCAGAACTCAACAATTGAATTGATGGGTATATGGTATTGAAGAATATTACAAAGAAATGGCGAAAACTGTGGAATTACCAAATGGTGAAAAACTGGAAGTAATGTTGGAGTGGAGACCCCCAAAATGTTACAGATGTGGTGAAAGAGAGCACCTGAGAAGGAAATGCCCAAGAGCAGCAGTAGAAATGGTGGAAGAGAGTGTACAGTAAGATATAGTGGTGGAAAAAAAAGCAGAAGCAGAGAACGGAATATGATAGGAATTTGGCTGAGGTAAAACCCAGGAAAAGAGAAAGAAGAAAGTCACCGACGACAGTGGAAGTGAAGAAGTGTAAAGGAATGGAAGAAGAAACTCAACCCATGACAAGAAACGGAGAAAATTTACCAGTGGAAGTACCAGCAAAGGAATTAAAAGGACAGAGTCATGCAGACCAGAAACAAGACAACCCAGAAGTACAGAAACTTAAAAACATAGACACACAGACGAAACACGTAGAGTTACAGTCAAACGAACACACAAACAGACAAATACATGAACACACAGACTTAGAGATGAAGATACAAGAACACACAAAACAGCAGGAAAATAGAAACAAAAAGAGACAATATGAAAAACACAAACAAAAGGAAAATTATAGTGAGACAGGACACCCCCACCGTAAAGGAGTGTAAGAGTGAAAGACATTGCGAGAGACAGAAGAGATAAGTCGATACAATTTTGCAAAGACTGTAAGTGAGGAAAATAATTATTTAAACTTTTAAGGAAAAAAAGAAAAAATGGAAAAACAAGTCATTTTGCAATGGTTGAGTGAGCAGGTTTCCAAAATGTCTAAAAAAAAAAAATAATGTGATATACATTTGGTTGACTTTAATTTAAAAAAAAAAGGAAAAATAAGAAGTAAATCTTGTTTGAACATTTGTTTATAAGGTGTAATTATAGGGCAAAAGCAAAAAGGGAAGTCGCGGTTTCACCTCGGAGCAAGGCTAAAGGTTGTGTAAAAGTTAATGGTAAAGGAATACACAGTTTCATCTCGCAGAGAGGCTCTATTAGTGAGAAATTCTAGAAAATAAAACCAAAAAAAAGAAAAGGAACACACACTCACACATATACACTCACACACACATTAATAGATACATAACATATATGCAAATCTTACCTGTGCCTGCCAATCACCAACAGTGAGGAAGTTTTTGGTGAAAAAAGGGTTTCGTTGAACGGCATAGACTGGACCTGAATGCGCCTTGTAGATAGTGACAAGTTTTTCAGCATCTGATTTGGCTTTCCTGTTGCACAAAATGATAGTTCCATATTCGGTGCCAACCATAAATTTAGTAGGCTACAGTTTAGGAGAGAAGACAATACAAAAACAAGGAATAACATTAATTAAAGATCTGTTAATATTGATTTTAAATTTTGCCACAAGGCCACCGATTTCAGAAGAGAGAATAAATCGATTACATACATCAACCCCAGTGCTCACCTGGTACCAATTTATTGACCCCAGCGAATTTGAACTCAGAATGTGAAGACAGATTAAATGCCGCTAAGCATTTTGTCCAGTGCGCTAGCAATTCTGCCAGCTCGCCACCTTAACCCATTACCTCCCATAACTGGAATTTTTTTATGAAACTTTGATTTCTAGCATAAAACAGCCTTAGAAACACGCTGGAATGATCAAAATAACATTTCAAAATAACATTTTAAATAGAAATAAGCAAGATATTGAGTGAAAAATTAGCAAACCTCATTTGAATATCAGAGAAATATACCTAGTAGATATAGCAAAAAGGTTAGATATATGTAAATATTGACAGATAATTACGAAATTTGTAATTTTTAAGTGATCTCATATGAGATCACTGGTAGGTAATGGGTTAAGCTATGTTAATATTGATTTAAAACTTTATCATAAGGCCACCGATTTCTGGAGAGGGAGTAAAGCAATTACATACATTGACCCCATTGCTCAACTGGTACTTATATTATTGACTCCAAAACGATGAAAGGCAAAGTCAACTTCAGCAGAATTTGTACTCAGAACACGAAGATGGATGAAATGTTGCGAAGAATTCTGCCAGCTCACTGCCTTAACCTGTGTTAATATCCATTTCAAATTTTGGCATAAGGCTAGTAAGTTTGGGAAAGTGAGTGAGTCAATTGCAGTGACCCCGTTGCTCAACCAGTACTTGTATTACTGACCCCAAATGGATGAAAGGCAAAGTCGACCTCAGCAGAATTTGAACTCAGAACATAAAGACAGACAAAATGCCACTAAGCATTTTCCTGGTGTGCTAATGATTCTTATTTCTTTATTGCCCACAAGGTGCTAAACATAGAGGGGATAAACAAGGACAGACAAAGGTATTAAGTTGATTACATCGACCCCAGTGCGTAACTGGTACTTAATTTATTGACCCCGAAAGGATGAAAGGCAAATCAATCTCGGCGGAATTTGAACTCAGAACGTAATGGCAGACGAAATACCGCTAAGCATTTCACCCGGCATGCTAATGATTCTGCCAGCATGCTGCCTTAGGCTGGGTTAATATTAATAGTTGTGAAGGCAGAAAGCTGGCAGAATCATTAGCATGTCAGGCAAAATGCTTAGTAACTTTTTGTCTATCTTTACATTCTGAGTTCAACTTCTGCCATGGTTGACTTTGTATTTCATCCTTTCAGATTCAATAAAACAAGTGCCAATTTAGCACTGGGGTCAATGTACCCTTCCTCCAAAATTGTTGGCCTTGTGCTGAAATTTGAAATCTATATTATTAATAGATGTTAGTTTACCTTAGAAGAGTCATTTTTTCCCATAAAATCACATGCACTGGTTATGTTTCATTTCTTTTATTATTATTAATCAACTAAGGCAGTGAGCTGGCAGAATTGTTAGCATGCTGGGAAAAATGCTTAGCAGCATTTTTGTCCATCCTTATATTCTGAGTTCAAATTCCACCGAGGTTGACTTTGCCTTTCATCCTTTTGGGGTCAATAAATTAAGTGCCAGTGAAACACTGGGGCCAATGTAATTGATGACTAGTCCTCTCCCCCCAAAATTTCATGCCTTGTGCCTTTAGTAGAAAGGATTATTATCAATCAACTTATGCAATGAGCTGACAGAAATGTTAGCATGCCAGACAAAATGCTTAGCAACACATCGTCCATTTTTACATTCTAAGTTCAAATTCTGCCAAAGTCATCTTCGTCTTTCATCCTTTCACAATCAATAAAATAAGTAGCAGTTGAACATCATGTCAACTTCCCTTCAAAAGTTGCCAGCCTTGTACCAAAATTTGAAACCACCATTATCAATCAACTAAAAGCAGAAGCTGGTAAAATCATTAGAGCATCAGAAAAGACGTCTTGTGGTATTTTTACCAACTCTTTACATTCTGAGTTTAAATCCTGTCAATTGTCATCTATGCCTTTCATCTTTTTGGGTTGGATAAAATAAAGTACCAGTCAGGTATTGATGTTAATGGTATTGACTAAGACCCTCCCCTCAAAATCATTGGCCTTGTGCCTCAATCAGAAACCGTTATTATCATTCAACCAATTAACTAATTGATTTCAAATTTTGGCACAGGGCCAGCAATTTTGGAGGAGGGGGTAAGCAGATTACATCGAACCCCAGTGCTCAACTGGTACTTATTTTTTTGACCCCAAAAGGATGAAAAGCAAAATGAATCTCAGCAGAATTTGAACTCAGAACATGAAGACAGATGAAATGTCACTAAGCATTTTGCCTGGCATGATAATGTTTCTGCCAGCTGTTCGCCTTAACCAATTAACTAATTAACTCATCAATTATTTGCCCAAACAATCAAAGTTCTTTCGCCACCATCTGCAACCATCCCAGTAGTGTGCCATCAGCTGCCTCACTTTTGACAAACCAAGAAATGAACTCATTGATCAATCAATTAACTTAATAGATGTAGTAGTTTATCAATTAATTAAGTAGATAAATTAATAAAAAAGATTAGGTAATTAATTAATTTCTTTAGTGACAATAGTAAAAAGATGCAAAATATGATCAGTGCATGTGTTTTTATTGGCAAAATGACCCTCCCAAGGTACAACAACATGTTTCAACATGATTTCACATCATTAATCTTGCAAAACAAATACAAAAATGATATATGAATAGATTTACTTGACTAACATTCTTTCTACCTTGTTAATATAACATTCTTATTAAAGAAATTGTCGTATCAATTAACTGAAATAAAAAAAAAATAAAAAAACTATTTGTTTTAGAACCTTTCACCACTACCACAATCACAACTGTCTCCATCCTGATTACCACTCCTATCATCATCATCATCATCACATACATCAACACACACTATCATCACCATTACCACAACACTGCTACCACCACTACTACAACCACTAAAACCACCACCACAACTACTACCATTATCTCCAATACTATCTCTTCTACTAAGAGGCAGTTTCTATGCAACACATGTATGATCTGCTAGAAAATGCAATTAAATCCCTGGAGGCAACTAGCTCTAAATCAGCCCAGATTAAGCAGATCCATTATCAAAAACACTCTTGATGCAACCATCCTGTCTCTTTATTTTCCAAACCATACATCTCAGAGCATATTATTCTACATGATATTCTTCAATTTTTAAGATGACAGGGTTTAAAATTTGGTAATGAGCTGCACAGAGAGAATAAAGTTTTAAATTTGGCTTCTATTTTACTGACTATCACAGTCTGCAGGGATTTTTACACTATATATATATATATATATATATATATATATATATATATATATATGTTGTGTATGACATATATTAAATATGTATTATCTATGGCAAAAAGCATTGGTGTGGGTACTAGTTCTATATAAAAAGCACTGGTGATGGTGCCACTTAAAAGCATCCAGTACACTCTGTAAAGTGGTTGGTGTCAGGAAAGACCTCCAGTCAAAGCAGACTATGGAACTTGGTGTGGACCCTGGCCTTGACAGTTCCTGTTCAACTCATGCCAGCATGGAAAATGGACGTTAAATGTTGATAATGCTGATGATGATGATATCTATATTGTTGTTATTATGTTAAACTGTTGTATGTCCAAATTTGACCAAATACATTTTTTTCAATATTTATTTTTGCAAGCAAACTATCATGTCTCCAGCTGCTTCAGATGCCAAGATATCAAAAATTGTCAAAGTATAGAACAAGGGTTTTGCTATGGAATGGTAAAACTATTTTTTCACTTCTTGACAAAGCAACGTTTTGGACTTACACCACTTTTGCATAATAGCAACGATATGTATTATTGGGCCATCCCATAAATAATGCAGTTTTTCCAATTGCATGAACTAAATTGCATGAACTAAATTGCACGAACATGGTGGGGAATGGGATAAACTACCTGCATCAACTTACTATTGAAAGCATGTAGTAATTTTACCTTGCATTTATTCATAGTGCAAGTTTTGAAGAATGCAGTTCGATTTTAACAGTTATTTTTTCAAAGCTATAATAGAAGTGACAAAGGAGCATATTTGGCATATTTTGCTTTCTGAGTTCAATAAAGGCAACAACACAATGGAAAGTGCAAGGAATATTAATGCAGTATATGGGGATTGGACAATAAGCATAAGTCAGTGTCAATGGTGGTTGCAGAAATTCCAAGCCGGAAACTACAGCCTAGAAGATGAGCCTTGTCCTGGAAGATCTGTAGAGCTCAATGAGTATGTCCTGCAAACCCTAGTGGAACAAAATCCCATCGTAACAGTTAAGGAACTAGCAGAGAAGCTTGGATTTGGTCATTCAACCATTCATCAACACCTGCATGCCATCAGAAAAGTCAGCAAACTGGGTCAATGGGTTCTTCACAAACTTTCCAAGTTTAATCACATGCAGAGAGTGAATGTGTGCTTGCTCTTCTTTGCTGTCATGTCTCATGAATGGACCTTTTTTTGGACTGAATAGTGACTGGTGACAAGAAATGGGTTATCTATAAAAATGTCAAGTGCCAAAGACAGTGGGTAGGTGGAAGAGTATTGTAGAAAATGAAGGAGAGTATATTTTAGATTGGAAAAGAACCTTGTTTATCTTAAATTTGAAAAATAAAAGAAGTATTAAAAAAACCACATTATTTAAGGGATGACCCAATATATATGTAATAATTAAATTATATATTATGCACTTCATTGTACTTTATTATGCACATGTTCCTCTGGTAGGTAGAAAAATTGTCTTGCATGGAACCAGTCTGTGGGACAAAAATGGTTGAGGACTGCTTGTTGTAAGAGGTCATGTGTACTGCATTCATGCCTAAAAATGAAAAAAAAAACAGGGTAAAAGAAAAAAGATGACATAAATACTCCCGTACAATAGTTGGTTCGTATTCTAAACTCATAGCACCCTGGACCTTTGTGGGATCTTGTTTCTTGGTTGGATCCAGCAGCAGTGTTTCAGTGGGTTCTGACATTTTCCTGTTGTCCCACCACAGAATTTTGCCATCTGATGAAGCTGAAAAGTACTCATTGCCAGTTTTTGACTGGATCCAAATAGCTTTGTGAACTGGCTCGCGGTGACTCATAGGTACAGGGGTCATCTCAACAGGACTGGGTCCCTTCCGTGTATCCCAATATCCTGCAAGTATATGTGAATCAAAAAATTAACAGGAGTGACCTCAAACTTTTGATTTTTTTGAAAGAAGTGTTACTATATTGCTAGCAAAAACACACACACACACAGATGCACACAGCATTAAACAGAAGAGGCAGAAGAGGTTAGGGAAGTGACCATGATCTTTGAGTTACCCTTAGTTTTGTGAGAATAATGTGGTGGATCACATATATATATATATATATATATATCAGTGGCAAAAGGTGACTTGGAAACCAGGACAAACAGTCCATAATGCTAGCCAATCACTAAGGCAGAGAGTGGGGTAGTGGAGCCTTACTTTCCCCCCACCCCAAAAACCATTTGCCTTCTCTCCACCTGTGAACATGATTTGAACTATTTTTAATGTGAGTAAATGCACTTCTACCAACAGGCCATGCTTCAGGTTTCATATTCCTCTCCATTGTACTTGATGTTACCCTATTAGCAATATCCTAGCCATGATGATCATTTTTGGTTACAAGAGAAATCTGAGAAAATGATAGAACCTACAAGTAATGAGCAATCTAAAATTTATTTGTAAATCAGTTTAATTCTTCATCTCCTTTGGGCAAATTCATTAATCATTTTCTTATAAAATGTATCGGCACCAAGCTCTACCTTCATCTTCAAAAGTTCTTTATTCATGAAAATGAAGACCAAATTACTCAATCTCTCTTCACCTTAAGAACATCTCATATAATTATTTACTTGCTTTAATGAAGAAAGTGATTTCTCACAGGAAGCAGATGTAGCAGGTTTGGTTAGAATCAGACTTAGTAATTTTGTTACTTCTGCCAGAGACTGGTTTAGTTCAAGCTCCCATATTATATCTGTGACTTCTCAGATGCTTGACACTTGCTTTGCAAAATCTGCAGCATATACTGATTTCAGCTCACATGTCAAATCCATTTAAATCATCCAATATATTTTTATAGACATCCAAAGATGAAAATGCTTCCATTGAAAATGTTTTTCATAGGCATGAAAAAGCTTCAGATTCAACAATGCAACAAATCTCAACTCCTCCATTGCTTTAAATCTTTGCTCAATGTAAACAATAACTTCATGTAAAATGTTCTTAAACAAAGTTCTTAAAATAGCTTCTGGTATTTGATATTGATCACATTTCTCTGGTGATTCAGCAACACCGTCCAGAACCCGGTAGCAAAATTCCTCAGATTTGGTCTTGATATTGTAGTGAGCCCTAGGATTTGAATCCTTTTCACTAAATGATCCATTCACTATCATGACTGAGCCACAGTTGGGGTATGCAATCTTGTTGTGAATGCTATTTATCAGCTATTGATTTGCAGGAGATCAGCTACCAGTTAGAACATCATCTCAAGTATCCTTGAGATTCATGCCCTTTTCTCTAGATAAGTAGTTTCATGCCAAAAATCAACCAGAGCTCTCATGGCATTTGAAGAGAACACAACTCGGCTCTGGCTAAGTAAATCAAGAACAAAGCTTCAACAAGATTCAGTGTTCTCACATATTCAAGATGACTAATGGCTGAGAAAATACAGTAAAGTTGATCCTGATATCCTAGTCTCTCTACCAGTGAGGATTTGATCATTTATGTATGTATTTATGGTCAACCTTCTCCTAAATAAATCTGATGTTAAACATTCAAGAGTTTTGCTTCTGTTTGTAATATATGCAGCCAGCCTAATCTCACATCACAAGCAATACAACAGTTACACCTACTGCAACAATATCAACCAATTGTCACAAATACACCTTGAAATATCAAGCAAATATTTTGAAGAAACGCAAACAGAATTTCTGAGCCACTCAATATGGTTTCAAAAACCACTAATAAAAATTCAAACTAAAATCTTCTAGGATTGCAATGAATTTCCTTGCCTGTGCTAATTCTGAAGCACTCCAATCCTCTGGATTTTCTAATATGGTTGAAAATACCCCAGAAAAGACAATAATGTTGTAGGACAAAATTATCGACAATTGAAGCAGTATCAATTCAAAATAGCGTTTTTTATATCATGCTTAAAATAGATATATTGTTGAAAGATTTTTAAACTGCAGTATTCATCTCAAGAAAACTCATTCTCTAGATGTATAGTTTTTCAAAAACACAGAAATGAAGAGTATTTGGCGGCTAGTTTAACTGTCAGGGAAAATGGTAGAAATTGATATTAAGCAGTGCCAACAGTTGAGGGTATCAAATGATTCAACCATCGTACTATGAGGAGTATACAGAGGTGGTATTAAACCACAGGTGTGCTTATCTAACTACCTCATTACAACAGTGGTTAGCTCTTCTTGTGGAAAAATTCATATCAATAGTAAAATAACAAATTATGAAGACAAAGAGCTTCAGAAGTGAATTGTTTAGAAATATGCAGCAGGATCTACATAAACTCACATTTCTAAACTTCTACTTTTTTTGGTCATTAGACTGTGGCCATGCTGGGGAACCACCATGAAGAATTTTTTGTCGAATGAATCAACCCCAATACTTACTTTTTGTTAAGCCTGGTACTTATTTTATCAGTTTCTTTATGCCAAAATGCTAAGTTAGAGGGACATAAATACACTAACACTGATTGTCAAGCAGTGGTGGGGAACAAACATAGACATAAACACACACACACACACACATATAGATGAAGATAGCTAAGGCCAGTCTATGGGATTACCCTGGGTTTCATGTTCATAAACTCAAGGTAATTCCATAGACCAGCCTTATCTATCTTTATCTATAAACTATATTGCTCTATAACTTAGTATGCTTCTTTTTCGGATCTAAGATTTACCGACAATACATACACACACACACACACACACACACACACACACACACACACACACACACATATACTTTATTAAAAAGCAGCAAAAATATCACAAAAACTGTTACTCAGAGATTCACGTTCACGACAGTGCCATCTTGTTACATGGCACCATCACCAGTGCTTTTTTATGTGGTACCTGCACCCACACCAATGCTTTTTTACATGGCAAACTACAATACTCTTCTTTCATATCAATATTTTGTTGTTGAATTGTCAAAGGAGTCTAAGGTGTTCAGAAGCCAGTGATGAAAGACTTACCAAGTTGTCCATTAAAACAACCACCCAATATGATATGACAGTCCTTTGGGTTATATTCAATGCACACCAATGATGAAGGCGGGTGTAGTGACATCTCAGGCTTGTTGGTATTTTCTACATACAAGAAAAATAATGTCATTAATATCACTGTGAGTTCAAGAAAATAACATCAAAAACATAATTAAAATTTAAACAACTATTTTTTTTTTTTTGTTAAACTTCTGTTAAAAATATTTGCTTTGTTTCAATTAATTTTGGAAATAATAAAGATTTTAGTGAAGCAACTTTGTCACATATCTGGAACAAAACTAACATGAAATTTTGATGGAAGGTTTGACCCTTTAACATTCAGATTACTCTGTCAAATGTAATGTTATTTATACTGTTTTGAATTAATCATACACTATCTTGTAGCTTTGATTTTCCATTGATGTGATTGTTTATTTTTAGAATAACATTACAGGGTAGATGTGTTTTATAATGTGGTCTCTGTATATGTCACCTTAGTGTCATGCACTAATACAGTGTGATATATATAGTACCGTGGAGGCGCAATGGCCCAGTGGTTAGGGCAGTGGATTCGCGGTCATAGGGTTGAGGTTTCGATTCCCAGACCGGGCGTTATGAGTGTTTATTGAGTGAAAACACCTAAAGCTCCACAAGCCTCCGGCAGGAGATGGTGGCGAACCCTGCTGTACTCTTCCACCACAACTTTCTCTCACTCTTACTTCCTGTTTCTGTTGTGCCTGTAATTCAAAGCGTCAGCCTTGTCATACTGTGTCACGCTGAATATCCCAGATAACTACGTTAAGGGTACACGTGCCTGTGGAGTGCACAGCCACTTGCACATTAATTTCACGAGCAGGCTGTTCCGTTGATCGGATCAACTGGAACCCTCGATGTCGTAAGCGACGGAGTGCCAACAACATATAGTATCACACGATAGAGTAGACACCAACTGTCTCCACTTGATATATTCCCAAACACTCTGCCAACAACAGTAACCAATCCAAAACAACTCTCAATGAACTATAACAACTTTTCAACAATTTCCTGCAACTCCACGAACAACACCTTTCAACTTCTTGTGATTTTTCATCTCTCCCTCTCAATCAAACATGCTACTACTTATACGAGTTCAGCTAGTCCATTCTCACAGGGAGTGTCATGATTCTAGCCATAACATCTCCCCTTTTGAGATTTGACTTCTGTAGGAAGTGCAAATTGTTTATTTGATTTTATTCTTTCTTTTTTTCATCATCACCTCCCTCTTTTGTGAGATTTTAATTTCCTCAGAAGTTTTAATACTTCTTTCACTTAGGGGCTATTTCTAGTCGTTTTGTTTATGTTTTCTATTGCTGATCCACCTAGGTTCAGCTACTTTTGCCGTTGGAACATTGAACAAATCATAATAAATTTTCATCAGTATTTCTTCTCTTTCTCTGGTATGTTTAGACTTCAACTGGTTCAAATGTCATCTGTGCTCTCCTATTTGACTTTTTATTATGTACATCATATTGCCTATTCTTTTCATCACTATACCAACCTCCCAACCTTGTCTTCCATTCTTATATATTTTGAAAAGAACTTTATCCCCCACATTAAAATACTTTGTCGTGTTTCTTGGGTTTTCCCTATAATTTTTTTTTTTTCTTTGTAGGTAATAATTTATCAGAAATTGATTTTATCTTCCAGGACAACTTGCCTGAACAAGTGTTCAGGTTAGGTGTTAGCCTGTAAACCCTTAAGAATTGACTTAGTACTGCATCATTGCTTAACTCATTTCCTGACGTTTTTTAGTGCTCGCTTAAATGTGTCTATGAACCTTTCTGCTTGCTATTTGATCTTGGGTGACGCAGTAGAGTAGGGATGTGATTGACTGCATACCTCTTGCAGAAATTTTAAAATTCATACCCCGAAAACTGTATTCTGTTATCCGATACTACGGTGTCTGAGACGTCACATCATGCAAAAAGTTTGTGAAGAAATCTTATTGTTACCTTCGAGGTTGGTTGACTGCATTTATATATCTCCAGCCATTTGGTATAGCTGTTTACTATGATCAGACAATACGCGCTGTTCACCAGTCCAGCAAAATCTATATGTAGTCTAGACCACAGACTGTCTGTCTTCGGCCACGATTGGAATTTCACCAGTGGTGACTTTGCTGTGAAAGCACAACCTCTGCAGAATTTCACCAATTGTTCAATATCATGGTCTATAGTAGGCCAATACACATAACTCCTCATTATTGATTTCATTCTTGAAATCCCTGGGTGTCCCATATGAAATTCACTTAATACACACTGGCACAACTCTTTGTGCATACATCAACACATTATCAAACAGAGAAAAATGGTTCATATTTGTGTTACATATATTTTTATTTTCTTTTACCTTCAATGTTTCTTTCCTCTTTGCAATGAATTTGTCATTCTCCAATTCTAATTTTATATCTTGAACAGTTACTGGCAGCTCCCAAATGATGTTACACAAAATGTTCTTTATTGCATTTTCAAACTCACAATGTGGCAATCACAGTATCTTTGAATAGTTTCGTATTTTTTGGAATTAACCCTGATAAGCAATCTGCATGGCCTAACCTCTTGGATATACTCCAGCTTAAAGTCGTAATTCAACAGTATTGTACCCCAGCATTGTAACCTATTTGCAGTATGGTTAGGAATTCCTTTCTTCAAATTAAAAATTGATAATAATTACCGGTGATCAGTTTGTAGCCAAAAAATTCTACTGTGCAAAAATCTGTGAAATTTCTTCATGGTGAAAATGATCACTAGAGCTTCTTTCTCAATTTGACTATAGTTTCTCTCTTCCACTATCAGAAAATATGAGGCATGAACCGCTGCCTTCATATTGCCATCTTTGTATTTGTGTAGCATCACTACTCCTATACTGTATTCAGAAGCATCAGAAGCTACAACAATCTCTGTTGCAGAATCAAAATGAGCCAGCAACAATTTCAATATATTATATACTTTATTAGCAAATCATTTAATGGAGCTCTCAATTCATGCATATTTGGTATATAATTTTGGTAATAATTTGCTAGACCTAGAAAAGCTTGTAAGGTCGTTATATTAGCCGGGGGGATATTTTTAATTGCGTCTGCCCTCGACAGGTCCGGTTGTCGTCGTCCATTCCTGTTGATAATTTGTCCTTAATACTTAATTTTAGGTAAGAAAAATTCACATTTTTCCTCACTCAGTGTGAAACCGTAATCTCTTATTTTTTCAAAAACACATTTTACATGCTCAACATGCTGATCCCGAGATTCAATTTTAATTAATATTTCATCCAGGTATGGAATTTCAAATTCATAGTCGGCTAACATTGCATTCATAACCTGTTGGAAAATTGCAAATGTGACCTTTAGACCAAATTGTAATCTGTTATATTCATATAGTCCTTTATACGTATTCACTGTTACAAGCTTTCCTCGTCTACTCTAATTTGTAGGTACACATTGAAGAGATCCAGTTTTGAAAATATCTTGCCCCTGTTTAACTTCACAAAAATATCCTCTAGAGTAGGTACTGGATAGTGACACATTTTCAGACATTCATTCAAGCCAATGGAAATATCAGTACACACCCTGATTTTGTTATTCTCTTAACGTAGTTCTCTGGGATATTCAGCGTGACACAGAGTGACAAGGCTGACCCTTTGAATTACAGGCACAACAGAAACAGGAAGTAAGAGTGAGAGAAAGTTGTGGTGAAAGAGTACAGCAGGGTTCGCCACTATCCCCTGCCGGTGCCTCGTGGAGCTTTAGGCGCTTTCGCTCAATAAACACAATGCCCGGTCTGGGAATCGAAACCACGATCCTATGACCACAAGTCCGCTACCCTAACCACTGGGCCATTGCACCTCCACATATACATACATCTATACATACATACATACAAACATACATACATACATACATACATACATATATATATATATGTATACATATATTTATATATATATATATAGTTGGAATTTACAAAAAATTAAACAAAAGACGAAGACGGGTTTGTAAACAACAAACAGATGTATTAGTTTAACGCTTGGGAAGTGAGAAAGTCTTTTACTTTCCGAGCCTACGTTCTTTGACAGAAAGGAACACAGAAATAAGCAGAGAGAGAAAATAAGAAAGGTTTAGTGGCTAGCGATCATCATTGAACAATGCTCGAAATGAGGAGTAGATAGACAGCCAACAACTGATGAAGGGTGTTACTTGTCCATTTTTTCTCTCGTTGTTTGTGTATTTAATTCATTTCATTTGTTTTCATGCTGTTTGCTGTTGGTGACATCCTGTACCCATATATATATATATATATGTGTGTGTGTATATATACATATATGTATATATATACATACATATATATATATATATATATATATATATATATATATATATACACACACACGCTTATCATTCGCCATGATAGATTGCTAGCCACTAAACCTTTTTCTATTTTCTCTCCCTGTTTATTTCTGTGTTCCTTTCTGTTGAAGAGCATAGGGATGAAACATAAAAAACTTTCTCACTTCCCCAGCATTAAACTAATACATTTGTTTGTTGTTTACACACCCGTCTTCATCTTTTGTTTTTTTGTAAATATATGGTGAGAATTTAACGTATATTATTTATATTATTATTTGATTAAATGCCACACATCTATTTCCAAGTATATATATATATATATATATATATATATATATATATATATATATATATATATATATATATATTGGACACTAAACTCTACTTGCGAAGACCTGTTGGGGCAAGTGAAATCGTAATTGAACCATACTCGATGACTGGCACCTGCGCCAGTGGAGCACTAACAGCACTGTCCGAGCATGTTCATTGCCAGAGCAGCTGTCTGACTTCCGTGCTGGTGGCCCATAAATAGCACCATTTGAGCAAAACGGTTACCTCCGTTGCCTTCTAGCACTTGTGCTGGTGGCATGTTAGAAAATCATTCGAGCGAGGCTGTTGCCAGTGCTGCTGGACTGGCTCCCATGCAGGTGGCAAATAAAAAACACATTTTTGAGCATGGCCATTGCCAGTACCGTGTGACTGGTCCTCGTGCCGGTGGCACGTAAAAGCACCTACTACACTCTCAGAGTGGTTGGCGTTAGGAAGGGTATCCAGCTGTAGAAACTCTGCCAGACCAGATTGGAGCCTGGTGCAGCCTTCTGGCTTGCCAGTCCTCAGTCAAATCGTCCAACCCATGCTAGCATGGAAAGCGAACGTTAAACGATGATGATGATGATATGTAACTACACATATGCTGTTCACAATTTCTTTTCCTTCTTCAGACTTTTGCCTTTCTCCTTTTTGATAAATAGCTATGCTCAAAACATCAAACTCTTTCTTTTTATTGAGCATCAAGCTAATACATTCCTTGTGCACGTCCTCTTGTTGTCTGTTAATTTTATTCATTTATTTGAATTGACTATATATACATATATATACATATATATATATATATATATATATATATATATATATATATATATATATATATATATATATATACATGTGTATATATATACATGTATGTATATACCTTCATCCACATGTACATATAGACACATAACTGGGTACATGACGTGGCAAAAGAACATGGACAAAATGGTAAACAAGGTGCAACAAACAAGCAGGCCACATAGAAACATCTTCATCAGCTGCCTCCCCGGTGTTTCGAAGAATTAAGGCAGTACGCATCGTTAAAATGCCTCTTCCCACGAACACAAATTAAATTGTTTTCGTGGAGGGTAGTGGCGGACGGAAAACAAGACAGGAAAACGAAACGGTGAAATAAACAAACAAAAAGGCTGTACAGCCAGATGTGAAGTGTGTATGTATGGAATGCTGTGAGGCACAAACTGGAGGGGCAAAGAAGTACGTGTGAGCTTGAGGAGTCCAAGAACGAAAATGAGCAACAAGAGGTAGAGAGGGAGAGAGATAGTAGTAGTAACAGTGAGAGGCGAAGGACGAGCAGCGAGAGATAGAGAGAGAGAGATAGAGAGAGAGAGATAGTAGTGTCAGGGAGAGGCGAAGAACAGTAGAGGGAAGAATGAGAGGGGAGATAGATATAGAGATAGAGAGAGTAGCGAAAGACTTTCTGTATTCCTGAGCGTCAAACTAATACATCCTTTTGTTGTTTACACCACCTGTCCTCGTCTGTTGTTGTTTTTTTCGTACATTCTCCCATATATATACATATATATACATATATATATATATATATTTGAGCGTGGCCGTTGCCAGTACCGCCTGACTGGCCTTCGTGCGGGTGACACGTAAAAGCACCCACTACACTCTCTGAGTGGTTGGCGTTGGGAAGGGCATCCAGCTGTAGAAACTCTGCCAAATCAGGTTGGAGCCTGGTGTAGCCATCTGGTTTCACCAGTCCTCAGTCAAATTGTCCAACCCATGCTAGCATGGAAAGCGGACGTTAAACGACGACGACGATATATATATATATATATATATATATATCTCATTCCAGGGTGAAAAACTAGAGGTAGTCGATAGCTTCCGCTATCTGGGCGACCAAGTTAGTAGTGGGGGTGGGTGCGCTGAAAGTGTAGCTGCTAGAATAAGAATAGCCTGGGCAAAGTTTAGAGAGCTCTTACCCCTGCTGGCGACAAAGGGACTCTCACTCAGAGTAAAAGGCAGACTGTATGACGCATGCGTACGAACAACCATGCTACATGGCAGTGAAACATGGGCTGTAACTGCTGAGGACATACGTAAGCTCGCAAGGAATGAAGCCAGTATGCTCCGTTGGATGTGTAATGTCAATGTGAATACCCGTCAGAGTGTAAGTATCTTGAGAGAAAAGCTGAACATTAGAAGCATCAGTTGTGGCGTGCAAGAGAGACGATTGCGCTGGTATGGACATGTGGTGAGAATGGAGGAGGATAGCTGCGTGAAAAAGTGCCACACCCTAACAGTTGAGGGAACCCGTGGAAGAGGTAGGCCCAGGAAGACCTGGGCTGAGGTGGTGAGGCAAGACCTTCGTACATTGGGCCTCACCGAGGCGATGACTACGGACCGAGACCTTTGGAAATGGGCTGTGCGTGAGAAGACCCGGCAAGCCAAGTAAGATCGTTGCCAGTGCCCCTGGACTGGTTCTTGTGCGGGTGGCACATGAGATGCACCATTTTGAGCGTGGCCGTTGCCAGTACCGCCTGACTGGCTCCTGTAGGATTTTCGAGCGAGATCGTTGCCAGTGCCCCTGGACTGGCTTGTGTGGGTGGCACATAAAAGACACCATTTCGAGCGTGGCCGTTTTCGTGCAGGTGACACGTAAAAGCACCCACTACACTCTCTGAGTGGTTGGCGTTAGGAAGGGCATCCAGCTGTAGAAACTCTGCCAAATCAGACTGGAGCCTGGTGTTGCCATCCGGTTTCACCAGTCCTCAGTCAAATCGTCCAACCCATGCTAGCATGGAAAGCGGACGTTAAACGATGATGATGATGATGATGATATATATATATATATATATATATATATATATATATATATATATACATATATATATATATATACATATACATATATATATATATATATATATATATATATATATATATATATATATATGTATATGTATATATATATATATACATATATATATATACATATACATATATATATATATGTATCTCTTTTACTCTTTTACTCGTTTCTGTCATTTGACTGCGGCCATGCTGGAGCATCGCCTTTAGTCGAGAAAATCGACCCCAGGACTTATTCTTTGTAAGCCTAGTACTTATTCTATCGGTCTCTTTTTGCTAAACTGCTAAGTTACGGGGACGTAAACACACTAGCATCGGTTGTCAAGCAATGGTGGGGGGACAAACACAGTCACACAAACACACATACATATATATACATATATACGACGGGCTTCTTTCAGTTTCCGTCTAACCACTGGGCCATTGCACCTCCACATATACATACATCTATACATACATACATACAAACATACATACATACATACATACATACATATATATATATATGTATACATATATTTATATATATATATATAGTTGGAATTTACAAAAAATTAAACAAAAGACGAAGACGGGTTTGTAAACAACAAACAGATGTATTAGTTTAACGCTTGGGAAGTGAGAAAGTCTTTTACTTTCCGAGCCTACGTTCTTTGGTCGGCCTGAGGCTATAGAAGACACTTGCCTAAGGTGCCACGCAGTGGGACTGAACTCGGAACCATGTGGTTGGTAAGCAAGCTACTTACCACACAGCCACTCCTGTGCCTATATATACATATATATATATGTATATATATATATATATATATATATATATATATATATATATATATATATATATATATATATATATATATATATATATATGACTGTCTATATGTCACTCCTAACGCCAACCACTCTGAGAGTGTAGTGGGTGCTTTTTACATGCCACCAGTACAGGGGCCAGAGGAGCAGTACATATATATATATACACATATATATGTATATATGTATTTATATGTATGAATATATGTATGTATATATACATATATATATGATGGGCTTCCTTCAGTTTTCATCTAATAAATCCACTTGCAAAGCTTTAGTTGACTAGTGGCTATAGTAGAAGACACTTGTCCATGGTGTCACACAGTGAGATTGAATCAAGAACCATGTGGGAAGCAAACTCCTTACCAAGCAGCTACACCTGCACCTCTATAAAAAGTTGAAGGCTGCCCATAGGACTCGATCTCATATCTCCTATAGAAATGACAGATGTTATACCATCGTACCAAAGTGGTTTGCTCATTCAAAGCCAACCTGGACTAAGTAACAATAACAATAATAATAACAAAAATAAAATAAGAACAATGATGATGACACAATAGCACAGATAAGAAATTGATGTCTTACCAATACTCCAGATATATGAGTACATTGAAGACTTTATCTCAGGTGTATCAAAGTCTAGATTGCAATATGACACAGCCAGCCGGGATGGCCCATCTGGATACCAGGTAACAGAGGATGCTGTACGGTTGCGGTCATTTGGATCTCTGAAAAGGAGAGAAAGATATAAAATATTTAGAGAACTTTTCCTTCATTGGACACTAAACTCCGCTTGCGAAGACCTGTTGTGGCAAGTGAAATCAAAATCGAAATCGAACTAAATTCGACGACTGGCACCCATGCCAACATCACTTTCATTGGACACTAAACTCGGTTTGCGAAGACCTGTTGGGGCAAGCGAAAGCAAAATCGTGATGGCACCTGTACCAGTGAAGTGCAAAGAGCACCGTCCGAGCGTGATCATTGCCAGAGCAGCTGTCTGGCTTCCATGCCGGTGGCACGTAAATAACACCATTTGAGCGTGATCGTTACCAGCGTCGCCTTCCTGGCACTTGTGCTGGTAGCACGTGTAAAGACATTCAAGCGAGATCGTTGCCAGTGCAACTGGACTGGCTCCTGTGCAGGTGACACATAAAATACACCATTTTTAGTGTGGTCGTTGCCAGTACCGCCTGACTGGCCTCTGTGCCGGTGGCATGTAAAAGCACCCATTACACTCTTGGAGTGATTGGCATTAGGAAGGGCATCCAGCTGGTTCACCAGTCCTCATTCAAATCGTCCAACCCATGCTAGCATGGAAACCAGACGTTAAACGAGGATGATGATGATGATGATGATGATGATGATGATGATGATGATGTGGCCTTTGCTTCAATTAATTTTTAAAATAACAAAGAATATAGTAGAATAATTGTGTCATTAATATGTTAGTGTCTGGAACAAAATTAAGATGAAACTTTAATGAAAGGTTTTAATTTAGATCACTATAACAGGAAATTAGTATGGTGGAACCAGGAGTGGTCTGAAGCAGGTGGGTATCAAAAGGATTAAAAAGGGTTGACTAAGTCCATGATCATCAATTCTCAATAAGTCTATTGCAGCACACTGTTATGTCACAAGCAGTATCTAGGTGTGCCATAATTTTGTTAAATATTATTTAAACCAATAAAAAAAATTGACACTAGTGCTTAAGTGTCTCAACAAATAAGTTATTCTTAATTTTGATATAGAAGCAGAAGTGGTTGTGTGGTTAGGAAGCTTGCTTCCCAACCACATGGTCTTGGGTTCAGTCCCACTGTATGGCACCTTGGGCTAATGTCTCCTACTATAGCCTTGGACTGATCAAAACCTCATGTGTGGATGTAGTAGCTGGGAACTGAAAAAAATCCTTTATACATATATATATATATAACTGCAACTCCATCAGTTACAACAACATGGTTTCCAGTTGATCTGATCAATGGAACAGCCAGCTCATGAAATTAACATGAAATTAACATGCAAGTGACTGAGTACTCCACAGACACACATACCCTTAACATAGTTCTCAGGGAGATTCAGCGTGACAGAGAATGTGACAAAGCTGGCCCTTTAAAATACAGATACTACTCATTTTTGCCAGCTGAGTGAACTGGAGTAACATGAAATAAAGTGCTTTGCTCAAAGACACAGCACGCTGCCAGATATTGAACTCACGGCCTTACAATTATGATCCGAATACTCTAACCACTCAGCCACGCACCTCCAAAACAAATTTCACTGCAGTAGTTACCATGAGAAAATTTCTCATATTGGCTTTTGGTACAAAATACATGCTTGTTTATATTGCTAACGGGGAGATAAATCCCTGCCATCTCCAGTACTGAGACCACCAGATCATGTGATTTCAACCTTTCTTGATTTTGTCAATGGTGGACATTCAACTGCTAGAGATATCAGCAACTCATCTCCCCACCAGCAATATATAGAATAATTACCTGAACAGGTGCTGGTTCCATGATTAGCCAGTGAGTTAGTTAAAAAATATACGTTAGCAGCAAAGGTAGTATTAATATCAGGAGGAAATATTTATCCCCACTTAAACATGGATGTTCTGTTAGAACAAACTTTACAGATACCATGTAGATACCATGAGAGAAATGCTCATATCAGCTTTTGGTGCAAAAGGCATGCCTGTTTATATCACTAGCAGGGAGATAAATCCCTTCCACCTCCAGCACCAACACCACCAGATCACATGATTTCAACCTTCCTTGGTTTTATCAATGATGGATGTTTGACCGCTAGAGATAGCAGCAATTCATTTCCCTGCCAGTGATATATAGGAAATCAGTACCAGAACAGGTGGTGGTGTCACAATTAGCCAGTTAGTATGTTGAAAAATATTTATTAGCAACAGAGGAAGTATTAATACTAAGAGGGAATATCTATCCCTGCTTATACATGGATGGGAATGATGAAGAAAGAGAAGTAAGAGAAGAGCAAGTGGGTTTAGATATGTGATATCTGATACTAATTAAAGCAAAGATCACAAGGTTAGGGTAGCCAAGTAGCTTACATCAAAGTCACCAACAAAAGAAAGAAACTAATTCAATGAAGCAAGCAAATATTTACCTGAAAAGATTGACTGTTTTGGCAGATGGTGCTTCATCAGTGTCATGAATATCAACATCTTTAAAATATTCTTCATAAATGTCAATAGCATTGTTCTGTTTGATACAGTGTTCCATAACCTAGCAACAGGATGGTACAAGAAACATATCTGTATTTGTTCATTTCATGAGAATATTATAATGTGAAGAGGTGATTCCTCCCACTTCCTACACGATTACTTCTCTTGTCTGTCAACATCACACTGAGTTATCATTCACATTACTCTACCAGCCAAAACACAACTTGTCAAAGACTATATAAATCTAGAAAGAACAAAGTAAATCTCAGTCTCATAAAGGCAAGTAAACCAAAAATTTTGAAGTCACTGTCAACCTTTTCATTGTAAAAGTTAATAAATGTGTACTCTATTAAACTAAAAAGTATTGAGTAATCATACAGTTTGGTGTTGAAATATTTTTGTTTATATCATAAAAACACAAACACATATATACATATGTGTATATGTCAAGTAAGTTTTATCTTAATAATTTTGATGCACACTCTATACAATCTTTTTACTCTTTTTCTCTCTCTTATTCTTTTACCTCCTCTTCTCCCACTATTCTATCCTATTACTCTGTAACTCTCTCTCCCTCACTCCTCCTTCCTTGCTCACATGGCTCCCACGTCACCATCGGCCATCTTTCTTTCTTTCTCTCCATTGTAGCTGGAAAAAGGAAGATGTGTTCTTGTTTGTCTCCTGTCCTAGCTTGATTTACACATTTGCCACCACAACCTCATTTAGGCTTAGCAGCCCTTCCTGTTTGTTTTCACTGACCTGTTTGCGTTACCAATTTTGACCCTCTGCAAAGTCCCAAATTTTATTTAATTTGCTTTGCAGGAGCAACTGTCTTATCGAAAGCGTATATTGTTGATAAATTCTTGAAATATGAGACTAAAAAAGCAGCCAACTTATAAAATCTCTTTAGTCTGAATATCTTTAACTGCTCTCCCTATGTCCATACCTATTACCCCCTCTTTTCGGGTTACCTTTATTTTTTCCCTATCTGAAATTTTAATCCCCTGTCTCTTTAAATGTATTTCTTATTATTTTCTATAAATTCTTATTATTTTGTTTTCTTATTTAGATATCCTTACCTATTAACCTCTCACTCTTATAAATTGTTTCCTTTCCTGTTCTTAAAAAGATATTTTTCAGTTACTTAAGTCTATGCGAGATGGTTATACTATATCCATATAAACATATAAATATTTGTGCATGTGTATATATGCATATATGCGTACAACCTATTAACCTCTTATCCGTTATAATTGTATTCTTCTTGTTCTTAAATAGATATTTTTCAGTTACATAAGTCTATGTGAGGTGGTTATATTATATCCATATAAACATATAAATATTTGTGTGTGTATATGTGCATGTGTGCACATATAAATGTGTGTGTGTATCTGTATACATCTTTTTTTTTTTTTTCTGATTCATAGCTTAAAATTAATATATAGATAGCATGTTTATCTTTCCAGTTATTCCATAAGTAAATGCCCTGAGCAACAACATGAATTTCTTCCAGCTTCTTGCTCTGTTAAAATATTTGAGAAAAACTATATTAACCCTTTCATTACCGTATTTATTTTAAGATGCTCTGTGTTTCTTTCAATTACTTTAAATATAACAAAGAATTTAGTAAAATAACTTAGTTATCATTCAGCTAGTGTTAGGAACATAAATTGTGACTAAGGTTTGGTGGAAGATTTTAATTCAAAACTTTTGAAAACAGGACATTTGTACTGAGAACCAGAGCCAGTTTCAGCCGGGTTGGTAATGAAAGGGTTAATGTGTCCAACTGGTTAAAATTCTATTTATTTATTTGTGCAGCTGAAGATAGCATGGCATTTAAATTGATGTAATGATTGCATTGTTCAATTAAATGGAGACACTTGAAACTGTCATACTGCATTACTACTTGATATCCTGTTGGTTATTTTGATTTTATATATAAATATATATATTCTTTTTTTCATTTACTTGTGGCCATTCTGGAGCACCACCTTGAAGGGTTATAGTCGAAGAAATTGACACCAGGACTTATTCTTTGAAAGCCTAGTACTTATTCTATCAGTTCCTTTTGCCAAACCATTAAGTTACAAGGACATAAACACACCAGCATCAGTTGTCAAGTGATGGTAGGGGAACAAACACAGACACACGCCCACAAACACATATATAAATATATATATGACGGGCTTCTTTCATTTCCGTCTAGCTAATCCACTTTCAGTTTCCATCTACCAATTCAGTATACCAAATCACAAGGCTTTGGTCAGCTCAAGATGCCATTCAGTGGGACTGAACCTGGAACCATGTGGTTCAGAAGCAAGCTTCTCACCACATAATTATGCCTATATATCTATGTATATAGGAAAAACAGTTAGTTTTTTCCTGTTGCAGGGTTGGGATTCCTTCCCCATTTGCCAATTAGAACCATGCCAACAGCTTCATGAATCGTGATGGGCGGAACTGATGTAAGGGAGATAACCCTGTCCCACCTGAAACCCTACCTGAAGGTATGGTGTTTTCCTCCCTCCAGGTAGAGAGTAGGGTTACACGTTACCATTATGGTAGACAGATTATGTGCCTCCTGTCATTTGAGTCTGTCGAGTAAGCTATACAACAAAGTGTTTTATTGGTGCAAAATTAATGGTCACTCTCTGACCGGTCATAAGAATCAACCTTCTAAATATATATACGTATGTATGTATTATATATATATATATATATATATATATATATATATATATATATATATACATATATGCACACACACATATACACACATATGTGAAGGCACATGGCTCAGTGGTTAGTGCATCAGGCTCACAATCATGAGGTAGTGAGTTCAATTCCTGGAACGGGCTGTATGTTATGTTCTTGAGCAAGATAATTTATATCACATTGTTCCAGTTCACTCAGCTGTAGCAGTGAGTTGCGACATCACTGGTGCCAAGTTGCATCAGCCTTTGCCTTTCCCTTGGACATCAGTAGCATGGAGAAGGGAGGCTGGTATGCATGGGTGACTGCTGGTCTTCCATACAACTTTGCCCGTACTTGCGTCTCAGAGGGGAACTTTCTAAGTGCATTAATGACTGACATGGGTCTTTATCCGTAATACATATGAACATGTTTCATTTGTAAATATGAGGTACATGATTGTACATGTAGGAGAAGCATGTAAGACATCTCCTATGAGAAATTCTTCAGACAGAAAATCAAATGATACAAAATTTACATTTGGATGATACATTCTTATATATATATATATATATATATATATATATATATATATATATATATATATATATATATTTATATATATATATAGCAATGTGTATAGCAAACAGGAGTCCAATAGATAGTTGGATGGGAAATTAAAGAACAAAATGCTGCCACTACTGTCACTATCATCATCATATTCATCATCTTCATTGTCGTCGTCGTCGTCATCATCATCATCATCATCATCATCCCCATCGACATCATCACCATCATCATCATCATCATTACCAGCAGCATCACCATCATCAACATCATCTTTATACATGTCATTGTTTGCATTAATGTCTACCAGTGTTAACCAATATGTCACATGATATATCCCTTTGTTTATCAAAGCATAACATGATGATTTCAGTAAAGACCCACTGATCAGATATGGATCTTGACTGAAATAAGTAACAGTATCAAAAGCACCTACTGAAAATTCTTGAACATAGTGCCCTAGAATTGGTAGTTAAATAATAAAAGGATAAAAATACAGTCAGTGTGAAAGACAATAAGTCAACTCATACATACACTTCCCATAGAAGTGATTGCCGTGATGTAGCCTTCATCCTTTTCCACCTTCTTTCTATACCGCATCACCTGCTCA
>NC_142932.1:49811095-49818595 GCF_046866305.1 Octopus bimaculoides | reverse complement strand
AAATCGACCCCAGGACTTATTATTTGTAAGCCTAGTACTTATTCTATAAGTCTCTTTTAACTGGGACGTAAACACATCAATATCAGTTGTCAAGCGATTGTGGTGGGACAAACACAGACACACAGATATACACACACACATGCGCGCCTACACACACACACATACACACACATGAATATGTATATATATATATATATATATATATATACACATACACACACTATAGGCTTCTTTCAGTTTCTGTCTACCAAGGTCCCATGTAGTAGGACTGAACCTGGAATCATGTGGTTGAGAAGCAAGCTTCTTACTACATGGCCACACCTGTGCCTAGACAAATGTTTTCTAAAATTTGCACACATATCCAAAACCATTCAGGAATTATGTGTGAATCATGTGGTATGACGTCAGTGTCTGGGGAAACTGACCGGAAGGGCGAGTCGACCGGAAGGGGAAACAGGGCAGAGGGAGCCTCGATCGGCGTTCGTGCCCTTTTCGAACGGGGCTGCGGTCAGGACAAGACGTGTTAAGCGACGGTCTAGGTTTGGGAGAAGCAGCTGCTATACCTGGTGTACCTTGGGTCGGGGCAAGCTTCAAGGATCGGATACCGCAAGACGGACTCGCAGTCGAGGAAAGGAAAACCGAGGTAAGGCGATTACAGAAATTCGCCGCGATGGCAGCCACCAAGATTAGGATCGCCAGCGATGTGATCAGGCCTTTTAATGGCGAAGGAGATGTGATGGCTTGGATACGAAAAATTAGGCTCATTGCCAAGCTACAACGAATAAGCGATGTGGCGAGTCTCATGGCTCTGTACTTGGAAGGGAGCGCCCTGACCCACTACCTAGAAATGGACGAGGGAGAAAGATTGAGTGCAGAGAACGTCGAACGGAGGCTGAGAGAGGCATATACGGAGAGCGAGTACGCTGCCTTCGTAAAACTAGGAACGATTAGATGGGGGGGAGAACAGGTGGATGAATACGCGGCGGAAGTAGTGCAAAGACTGGCCACGCTGGCTGGGTTTACGGGAGAAGGCCTGGACAGAGCGGCGCGGCTGGCGTTTGTAAATGGATTCCCCGACGACGTAGGGATCCGATTACAGCAGTTGCCTGGCGGGAGGAAGATGGCGCTCAGCGAGCTAGTAGCGCAAGCTCGTGTGTTGACACAGCACGTCGGAAGGAAGCCGATAGCGATGGCGGCGACAGAGGCACGTTCCGACAGATGACAGCCTGAGAGCGGCGTGAGGAAGCCTACCGAGCAACGACAGCGGCTGTTCTCGGGCCGGTGTTTCAAATGTCAGGGGCCGCACATGGCGAGGGAATGCGCCGAATCGGGGCCCGTCTGCTATCGATGCAGGAAGACTGGGCACATCGCCCGTGATTGCGACCAGGGAAACGACCGAGGGGAAGTTGCTGCCTCTCAAACTTTCCCCGCAACCAAGTAGAGGCACTTGTGGAGGCGCTGCCCGTGGTCGGAGTCGAGGTCGAGGGGAAGAAGTTCAAGGCCCTCGTGGACACGGGTTGCACGACTACCCTCGTGACGCCAAAGGTGGCGAAGAAATGGGATGGGACGAGTAGCGTCCGAGCGGTCGACGGTAGAGAGATCCGTTGCAGGGGCAGCTCCAGTCTGGAGATAGCATTACCGAGCGCGGCGCTGAGGCTACGGGTGATCGTGATCGACTATGTGATAGACGGGGTTGATGTCATGTTGGGGATGGACGCCATCAACCGTCTTGGTGGCGTTAGGATTGCAGGAGATGAGGCCACGTTCGGAAGCATGGGGGCATCGTGCGCCGTGAGTCGGGACCGCCAGGGAGAGCAGAGCCCCGTCGAGGACAGCGCCGCTTACACCATCGAAGACAAAGATTTTCAGGCGGCGTTTGATGGTCGGAGGTGGACGATAGAGTGGCGATGGAAGGACGAGCCCCCACTACTAAAGAACAGGGTGAGCTGCTACCAGCATACGTTGAAAGGTCACGCCGGCATCGAGTTCGACGAGGAGGTAGAGAGATGGATCAAGGAAGGAGTCCTTGTCCTGTGGAAAGAGGAGGTGGTGAGTGTAGTGCTGCCTCTGATGGCAGTGGTGCAGCCGACGAAAGGAAAAGTCAGACCGGTGCTGGACTTTAGGGAACTGAACGACCATATATCGTGCCACACGGGAGGCGAGGCAACAGACGTTTGCGGTGAGACGTTACATGTGTGGAGACAGTCGACCAAGGCAGCAACGATCGTCGACTTGAAGTCGGCATATTTGCAGCTCCGTGTGAGTGACAAGCTATGGCGATACCAGCTGGTGTGGTACAAGGGCCGGACATACTGTTTAACCAGGCTGGGTTTCGGGCTGAATTCCGCTCCGAAAATTATGGCGATGGTGCTCAAGTCCGTCCTAGGGAAAGAGGAGAGAATAAGGAAGGCCACCAGTTCCTACATCGACGACATTTTGGTTGACGAGACTGTAGTGCCAGTCACCGAGGTAGTGAGACACCTGGAGAGGTTCGGGCTGATTGCGAAGCCGCCTGAGTCGATGGTGGGGGGAGCTGCGCTGGGGCTGAAGCTACAAAAAGACAGATCAGGCGAGCTGGTGTTCCGGAGAGGAAACGAGATCCCAGAGCTGAGTTCCAGCCTCAGCAGGAGAGAGTCGTTCTCGGTTTGTGGGAAGTTGATCGGACACTATCCGATCACTCGTTGGTTGCGCATTGCATGTAGTTACATCAAGAGACGAGCAGAGGGGGAGAGTTGGAGTGACAAGGTAGGAGAGGCGACGGTGGCGATGATGCGGGAAATCCTGGAGAGAACGAGAGCGGAAGACCCGGTCAGAGGAAACTGGTATGTGCCCAAGACGGAGTGCAGGACGGTTTGGTGTGATGCTAGCAGTATAGCGATAGGGGTTGTGTTGGAGATCGAAGGTGCTGAGGTGGAGGATGCGGCCTGGCTACGGAAAGCGGACGACTTCAACCACATCAATGTCGCAGAACTAGATGCGGTGCTGAAAGGGGTGAACCTGGCCCTGAGATGGGGACTGCGCTCAATCGAGATCCGGACGGATTCGGCCACCGTGGTCGGCTGGGTAGGAACAGTAATTACCAGCGAGAAGAGAGTCTGGACGAAAGGTGCCGCGGAGATGTTGGTGAAACGCTGCCTAGGAGTTCTGGGAGAGCTGATCGCCGAGTTTGGACTGAAGCTGACCGTGGTTTTCGTTCCTTCAGAAAGAAACAGGGCGGACGCACTGACCAGGGTGAAAAAGGCGTGGCTGGAGGAACCGGAGGAAGCAAGGAAAGGGATAGCAGCAGCGTGTCGGCTGGGTGACTCCGAACTGAAGGAGCTACATGCTATGCACCACTTGGGGTGGATAGGACCCTGTATCTGGCGAAAATGGTTGATGCTGACGTCACTAGGAGAAACGTTAAGAAAGTGGTCGCGAAATGTGACAGATGCCAGTCCATTGACCCCGCCCCGGGTGGGAATGAGCAGGGGAACCTCTCAGTAGAGTGCAACTGGAGGAGACTGGCTGTGGATGTGACGCACTACCGTCAGGAAATGTATCTCAGCATGGTCGACTGCGGGCCGGGCCGGCTGGCCATTTGGAGGGAGCTGAGGACAGGCATTGCCGATGAGATTGGCCGCATTCTGAACGGGATATTCTTGGAGAGGGGTCCAGTGGAAGAACTGCTAATGGTCAATGGGACGGCGTTTCGTTCGGAAGCGTTGGGAGAGATGCTTGACCGGTGGAAGGTGCGACGATTGTTTAGAGCGGCGTATAGACCGAGTGGCAACGGAATCGTTGAGAGGCTCCATCGGACGATCAAGGCCATGGCTGAAAGGGGGCACATTTCGCCCCTGGAAGCGGCCTACTGGTACAATATGTCTCCCCGATCCGGACAAGCGGAAGAGTCTGTGCCGCACAGAGCGGTGTTCAAATATGAATGGAGGCATCCCTGTAAGACGCCGGAGTTCTGCGAGGAAGAGAAGGGACCCGCCGGCGTGAAAGTAGGGGAGGAAGTTTGGGTCAAGCCGCCGAAGGCACGCTGCACATCACAATGGGGCAGGGGAACAGTGACAGCGGTCAATTCCAGAAACAATGTCTCTGTGGATGGAATGCTGTGTCACGTGCTGGATCTGCGCAGGATTGCCACTTCGTCGGATGAAGATTGCGATGGAAACGAGCCACCTAGCTTGAGAAGATCTCGACGTGTAGGGCGCCTGCCCGGTTGGATGGCGGACTTCGAATTGGAGTAGGGGTGAACGTGATCTTTAAGATCAGGGTGGCGTGTGGTATGACGTCAGTGTCTGGGGAGGCTGACCGGAAGGGCGAGTCGACCAGAAGGGGAAACAGGGCAGAGGGAGCCTCGATCGGCGTTCGTGCCCTTTTCGAACGGGGCTGCGGTCAGGACAAGACGTGTTAAGCAACGGTCTAGGTTTGGGAAGGTTTGGGAGAAGCAGCTACTATACCTGGTGTACCTTGGGTCGGGGAAAGCTTCAAGGATCGGATACCGCAAGACGGACTCGCAGTCGAGGAAAGGAAAACCGAGATAAGGCGATTACATCTACTCGTACGCACACACCACAAATCATAAAAAATCCTGAGTTAATAAACTTCTTACAGTAAGATAAGGGCAATTCAAAATAGGAGGTGGTGAAAGACTGATAGTTATAATGGAGTGGTAAGCTCTTCTCTTTTCTCACTCTCTTGCATATGTAACACACACACACACACACACACACACACACACACACAAACACACACATGTAAACATACAAACTTTTTAACTAATCTCTCTTCTGCGACACAACATAGTGTATATTGGAACGCTGTTTATTTAATCGTTTATTCCACATTTAAAAGTCATATCTTTGAAGAGTTAACTGTCTTCGGACATCGTGGAGGATAAAATATAGTATAATATAGTATAATATATATATAGTAAAATATAGTATAATTTTTAACTGCTTTGCATCTAAATTTGTTTATATTAATTATATATTCAGATTGCTAATTTTTATGTCAAGTATATATATATATACATATAATATATGTATATATATCAGCAGTTACAGCCCATGTTTCACTGCCATGTAGCATGGTTGTTCGTATGCATGCGTCATACAGGCAGACTGTATGACGCATGCGTACGAACAACCATGCTACATGGCAGTGAAACATGGGCTGTAACTGCTGAGGACATACGTAAGCTCGCAAGGAATGAAGCCAGTATGCTCCGTTGGATGTGTAATGTCAATGTGAATACCCGTCAGAGTGTAAGTATCCTGAGAGAAAAGCTGAACATTAGAAGCATCAGTTGTGGTGTGCAAGAGAGACGATTGCGCTGGTATGGACATGTGGTGAGAATGGATGAGGATAGCTGCGTGAAAAAGTGCCACACCCTAACAGTTGAGGGAACCCGTGGAAGAGGTAGGCCCAGGAAGACCTGGGCTGAGGTGGTGAGGCAAGACCTTCGTACATTGGGCCTCACCGAGGCGATGACTACTGACCGAGACCTTTGGAAATGTGCTGTGCGTGAGAAGACCCGGCAAGCCAAGTAAGATCGTTGCCAGTGCCCCTGGACTGGTTCTTGTGCGGGTGGCACATGAGATGCACCATTTTGAGCGTGGCCGTTGCCAGTACCGCCTGACTGGCTCCCGTAGGATTTTCGAGCGAGATCGTTGCCAGTGCCCCTGGACTGGCTTGTGCGGGTGGCACATAAAAGACACCATTTCGAGCGTGGCCGTTTTCATGCGGGTGACACGTAAAAGCACGCACTACACTCTCTGAGTGGTTGGCATTAGGAAGGGCATCCAGCTGTAGAAACTCTGCCAAATCAGACTGGAGCCTGGTGTTGCCATCCGGTTTCACCAGTCCTCAGTCAAATCGTCCAACCCATGCTAGCATGGAAAGCGGACGTTAAACGATGATGATGATGATGATGATATATATATACTCTCTTTCTCTCTTTGACTTGTTTCAGTCATTTGACTGCGGCCATGCTGGAGCACCGCCTTTAGTCGAGCAAATCGACCCCAGGACTTATTCTTTGTAAGCCTAGTACTTATTCTATCGATCTCTTTTGCTGAACCGCTAAGTTACGGGGACGTAAACACACCACCATCGGTTGTCAAGTGATGATGGGGGGACAAACGCACATACATATATATATATATATATATATATATATATAAATAAATACATATATACGACGGGCTTCTTTTCAGTTTCCGTCTACAAAATCCACTCACAAGGCTTTGGTCGGCCCAAGGCTATAGTAGAAGACACTTGCCCAAGGTGCCACGCAGTGGGACTGAACCCGGAACCATGTGGTTGGTAAGCAAGCTACTTACCACACAGCCACACACACACATATATATATATATATACATATATATATATATATATATATATATATATATATATATATATATATATATATATGTATATATACATATGTATATATATATGTGTACATATATATGTATATATATATATGTGTGTGTATATATATATATATATATATATATATATATACACACACACATGTGTATAAGGGATGACCACTAGGTGGACATCCAATATGCTAGAAAGAGGTCATCTGTATATTTCTCATTTTGTCCTGTTCTGGCGTTTTGCGAAATTTTTCTGGAGAACATTATTCTTCTTTGTGGTTAGGTCATTGATGATCTCTTTCTAGCATATTGGATGTCCACCTAGTGGTCATACAATTTTTTCTGAATTTTCAGATTTTATTTTATGCTAGGCCACTTGGTTTCAAATTGAATTAATATTCAATTTATCACCCGATCTATATAAATAATAATTTATATATATATATATATATATATGTATACAAGAATTAAAATATAAACTCAAATTAGGCAATCATACATTTATAAATTCGACTTAAAATGCATATATATATGTTAATACATATCGACGCATATGAATATTTTTTTTAATATTTATAAAATATAAATATATATATAAATACACATAAAAATACATGTAAATAAAGCCATGTGCGATACGTATGGAAGGAAGTGTGAGAAAAAGAGGAATGAAAAATATTTTTTTTGTACCGAAATTAAGAGAGGTTAAGTGTTTCAATTAAAAGATCTATAGAGTTTGGTGTTTTATTTTTAAATATATAAATGGTATATAAGACGTATAATACAGTTTGAGTAGGTTTTTTCAATACATATCCCTCATAAGTTTTATTGAAGTGTATTTTTATGTTTATATATATATTTATACATATATTTATATTCTATAAATATTTTTTTATAAATATTCATATATGTCGATATGTATTAATATATGTATACACATTTAAACTTAAATTTATAAATGAATGAGTATGATTTGAGTTTATATCTTAATCCTTATCTTTTATCTCGGGTTCGACCTGAGCACTTCTTTTTAGCAGTACTAAATATTTCATAAGAAAGAATAATATATATATATATATATATATATATATATGGGGAATGACTATGTGTGCTGAGAATCTTGTGCATG
>NC_142932.1:49796095-49808595 GCF_046866305.1 Octopus bimaculoides | reverse complement strand
GCTAAGTAATGGTGAATAAATAACATCAAAAATTTTTTTCCAATCTCCCATTCTGATATATATATATATATATATATATATATATATATATATATATATATATATTCTGCTCTAATGCTTCATAGTGTGCTTCTTTTTTTCAGATATATGAACTACAGACAAGATATCGAAACGCCAGTGTTAGAATGGTGGCAGCTGATGAAGGAAATGTTCTCTATGTGGCCTGTGTGTTTTCTGTACTCCGTTTATTATATTTTGTCTACGTTTTGTTTGCAACGTCCTGTACCCAGATATGCATCTATATATACAGGTAGATGTAGGTATGTACATACACGTACATATATATGCATATACTCATTTATTATTTGTATTATATATATATATATATATATATATATATATACAAATATACATGGCCTGATCAATAAGTATCCGGACTGTTGCCATAGTAACAAGGCTAAAGGATGCAGAGTGAAGCTGTTTGGCACAGATTGACCTTGAAATCTGCTGTGCATGCACACTAAGTTTTAATGTTCTAGCTCACTTCCACTGTTTACAGCAGTGCTTGGAAGGAAGGTGTACAGCATGTGATCATTGCATTGGCTATGATAGAGAAAGTTGTGATCGCGATACCTGCTCAGAGGCCTACCCAAAGTTGCAGAAAGTGTATAGAGAGGAGTGTGTGAATCGCACACAAGTGTCCGAGTGGTTCAGATGTTTCGAAGATGGCTGCAAAAATGTTGATACTGACAAACATTCTGGGAGACGTATAACCAGCAGAACTAAGAAAAACATCACAGATGTGCATGCAGCTGTGAGGGGAAATCACTGAATCACCATCCATGAGTTATCAGAGGATGTGCAGATTAGTTATGGTTGAGTTCAGTTCATTATCAGTGAAGGTTTGGGTATGAGACGCATATCTGCCAAGTTTGTGCCAAAACTCAAAAAGACATTTGAATTTCAGTTGCACAAGATCTCTTTGATTGTGTTGAGGACGATGAAAGCATTTTGAAAACTCTGCAGGTATCGCCAAGCTTTCGGCAAAATTTGATGCAGGTTCTTTGTTCAACTTTCTCAGTCATGGTCAATATGATGATCACATGCTACACACCTTCCTTCCAAGTACTGCTGTAAACAGTAAAAGTGAACTAGAATATTAAAACTTAGTGCACATTAAAATTCTGCATGCTTTAGTTTCATTACTATGGCAACAGTCCAGATACTTAGTGTTCAGACCACACACACAAACATACTCACACACACACACACACGTTTATATATATATATATATATATATATATATATATATATACGCTTTTACTCTTTTACTTGTTTCAGTCATTTGATTGTGGCCACGCTGGAGCACTGCCTTTAGTTGAGCAAATCGACCCCAGGACTTATTCTTTATATGCCTAGTACTTATTCTATCGGTCTCCTTTGCCAAACCACTAAGTTACAGGGATGTAAACACATCAGCATCAGTTGTCAAGTGATGTTGAGGGGGACAAACACAGACACACACAAACATACATATATCTATATATCTATATATATATCTGTATATATATATATATATATATATATATATATATATATATATATATATATATATATATATATATACATATATATATATATATATATATATATACATATATATATATATATATATATATATATATATATATATATATGACGGGCTTCTTTCAGTTTCCGTCTACCAAACCAAATTCACTCACAAGGCTTTGGTCGGCCCAAGGCTATAGTAGAAGACACTTGCCCAAGGTGGGACTGAACCCGGTACCATGTGGTTGGTAAGCAAGCTACTTACCACAGAGCCACTCCTACGCCTTATATATATATATATATATATATATATATATATATATATATATATATTTTTTTTTTTTTTAAATTCTTTTACTTGTTTCAGTCATTTAACTGCGGTCATGCTGAAGCATCGCCTTAAAGGGTTTTAGTTGAAGAAATTGACCCCTGAACCTATTCTTTGTAAGCCTAGTACTTATTCTGTAGGCCTCTTTTGCTGAACCACTAAGTTACAGGAACATAAACACACCACCATTGGTTGTTAAGTGATGGTGGGGGAACAAACACAGACACACACAAATATATACATATATATATATATATATATATATATATATATATATATATATGATGGACTTCTTTCAGTTTCCGTCTATCATATCCACTCACAAGGCTTTAGTCAGTGCAAGACTATAGTAGAAGACATTTCCCCAATGAAGACTGAACCCAGAACCTTGTGGTTGGGAAGCAAGCTTCTTACCACACAGCCATGCCTGCACCTGTATATATATATTGTGATATTGTGTTATGCTGTGAAGCAACGCATGGTACCAGAATTTTCAACTTGAGTCAAATACAACAAACTACTCTACATCATTGTTAGAGTGTCTGTGTAAGTGAAGTCTAGGCTGGCTATTTTGTCTTAGCATTGAGTCATTTAAGTTGTAATAATGAAGTCAAACCAAATATTGGTATTTTGAAATCATTTAGTATGCAAGTTTCAGGTTTGTATAATATGTAATACGACATGCCTCTATTACACAAGACCTTCCTCAGTTAAAATATTTCAATATATGTCTTGCATAACGGACGTATTTCCTATTATATATTAAGCACATACTTGAAACTTACATATTAAATGATTTCAAAATATCTTGTTTCCACAGAGAGAACCTCATTGAAAGCTATCTCAGTGAAATTCTAACAAAGGATGTAGTTTAATGTTGTGGAAAGGCTGAAATAATTTGTCTTACATTATTACAATTTATATATATTCACACAAACACACATACATGCATGCATTGACATACATAGATACATACATACATATGTACGTATACACATACATATAAACATACATATGTACATATACACATACATACATACATACATACATACATACATGCATACATACAAACACACAAACAGACAGGCACCAAGGAAGGTAAGCAGGCAAACAGACAGACTGACAGGCAGGAAGGCAGACAGACAAAAAGACAGACAGATATCCATATCTGTCACTTCCTTCACAATCAGGTATGATCTGATAGCATATACAGTGCTTTTAATAATTGTTTTAAGGTGCCTATGTAGCTGCATGCAGATATACACATCTCCTTGAACCAGCAGAGATTCAAGGGTGTGACAGCTGAAGGGAGAAAGAGAGAGAATGAGAGAGAGAGAGAGAGAGAGAGAGAGAGAGAGAGAGAGAGAGGGAATTGCACCAGTACTCAACTATTACTTATTTTCAGCTGAGGGCTTTTGAGTAATGTGAGATGAAGTACCTTACTCAAGTCCACAACATGCCTTTTGTTCCAGACATCAAATCCATAAATTTATGGTAGCAAACCTATCATCTTGTTAGGGTTAGGGTTAGATGGTTAGGGTTAGGATTAGGATTAGGGTTAGATGCACACATTCATGCAGACATACACACACTTATAAAACATACACGCACACACATACACTCACACTCACAGGCAGACACACATGGATCTGGGATTCAGTATTTGCTATATAACTTATAAAAGTTTATAGTTTTCAAAGTTTAGAATCTTATTATAGAAAGCACATTACACATAAAGAAAATTAAGGTTGTAAAAGTTCTTCATACCAGCCCCTATAACTATGTATCTATGACTTTGGGCAAGTGTCTTCTACTATAGCCTCCGGCCAACCAAAGCCTTGTGAGTGGATTTGGTAGGCGGAAACTGAAAGAAGCTCATCATATATATATATATATATATATATATATACATGTGTGTGTGTGTGTGTGTGTGTGTGTGTGTGTGTGAGTGCGTGTGTGTGTGTGCCCCCCCCCACATCATCGCTTGTTGGTGTGTTTACATCCCCGTAGCTTAGCGGTTTGTCAAAAACGACTTATACAATAAGTACTAGGCTTACAAAGAATAAGTCCTGGGGTCAATTTGTTCGACTAAAAGTGGTGCTCCAGCATGGCCACAATCAAACGACTGAAACATATAAAAGAACAAAAGAATAATAGTTTGAAAGTAGTCCTGGTTTGAACCACAGAAACTATGGCATGCCTAAAGAGCACATACACATACACACAAACACATACCTATGCATATATACACACACACACACACACATATATATATATATATATACACACACAGTCCACAGATGAGATCCAGAGATTCTCAGTATAGAAGATATTTAGTAGTGCTCTTTACTGAGTATTGATTCTGCACAGTAAAAGATGGCTGTAAGAGAGATCAAGTTGAGCAGATATAGAGGCAATTATGCAGATAAACAAATCAGATACATTAATTATACTAAATATATTAAATATTTTAAATATAATAGTTTGGGTATGAAATACAAAACATGCGAAATGAGAGACAGCAAAAAGTGGAGACATTCAGGTGATGAATTTTTAAGTATAGGTCCAACTTACACAGAGTACAAATGACAGAGAAAATTAATTATGTATGTATATATATATATATATATATATATATATATATATATATATATATATATACATACATTTGTTGTTGGCACTCCGTCGGTTACGACGACAAGGGTTCCAGTTGATCCGATCAACGGAACAGCCTGCTCGTGAAATTAACGTGCAAGTGGCTGAGCACTCCACAGACACGTGTACCCTTAACGTAGTTCTCAGGGATATTCAGCGTGACACAGTGTGACAAGGCTGACCCTTTGAATTACAGGCTCAACAGAAACAGGAAGTAAGAGTGAGAGAAAGTTGTGGTGAAAGGGTACAGCAGGGTTCACCACCACCCCCTGCCGGTGCCTTGTGGAGCTTTAGGTGCTTTCGCTCAATAAACACTCACAACGCCTGGTCTGGAATCGAAACCACGATCCTATGCCTGCGAGTCCACTGCCCTAACCACTGGGCCATTGCGCCTCCATATATATATATATATATATATATATATATATATATATATATATATATATACATATATATATATATATATATATATATATATATATATATATATATATATATATGTGTGTGTGTATATATATATATATATATATATATATATAGGCGCAGGAGTGGGTGTGTGGTAAGTAGCTTGCTTACCAACCACATAGTTCCGGGTTCATTTCCACTACGTGGCACCTTGGGTGAGTGTCTTCTACTATAGCCTCGGGCTGACCAAAGCCTTGTGAGTGGATTTGGTAGATGGAAACTGAAAGAAGCCCATCGTACATATGTATATGTATATATATGTGTATGTGTTTGTGTGTTTGCCCCCCCCCCCCAACATCGCTTGGCAACCAACGCTGTAATCTAGCGGTTCAGCAAAGGAGACCGATAGAATAAGTACTAGGCTTACAAAGAATAAGTCCTGAGGGTCAATTTCCTCGACTAAAGGCGGTGCTCCAGCATGGCTACAGTCAAATGACTGAAACAAGTAAAGGAGTATATATATATATATATATATATATACACACACACACACACATATATATTATTATCATTATTATTTAAAATAGTTTGATTTAGTCCAATGTATATATAACTCCCAAGATGGCAAGCTGGCAACATTGTTAGCATGCTGATCAAAATGCTTAGTGGCATTTTGTCTGTCTTTATATTCTGCTGAGTTCAAATTCTGCTGAGGCCAACTTTGCTTCCCGTCCCTTTTGGTGTCTATAAAATAAGTCTCATTCGAACACTCGGGTCTCCCCACAAATTACTACCCTTGAGTCAATGTTTGAAACCAGTATATGTAACTCCTAATAAATGTGCTGAGTGCGTCTTATATATATATCATCATCATCATCATCATCATCGTTTAACGTCCGCTTTCCATGCTAGCATGGGTTGGACGATTTGACTGAGGACTGGTGAAACCGGATGGCAACACCAGGCTCCAGTCTGATTTGGCAGAGTTTCTACAGCTGGATGCCCTTCCTAACGCCAACCACTCAGAGAGTGTAGTGGGTGCTTTTACGTGTCACCCGCACGAAAACGGCCACGCTCGAAATGGTGTCTTTTATGTGCCACCCGCACAAGCCAGTCCAGGGGCACTGGCAACGATCTCGCTCGAAAATCCTACAGGAGCCAGTCAGGCAGTACTGGCAACGGCCACGCTCAAAATGGTGCATCTCATGTGCCACCCGCACAAGAACCAGTCCAGGGGCACTGGCAACGATCTTACTTGGCTTGCCGGGTCTTCTCACGCACAGCCCATTTCCAAAGGTCTCGGTCCGTAGTCATCGCCTCGGTGAGGCCCAATGTACGAAGGTCTTGCCTCACCACCTCAGCCCAGGTCTTCCTGGGCCTACCTCTTCCACGGGTTCCCTCAACTGTTAGGGTGTGGCACTTTTTCACGCAGCTATCCTCCTCCATTCTCACCACATGTCCATACCAGCGCAATCGTCTCTCTTGCACGCCACAACTGATGCTTCTAATGTTCAGCTTTTCTCTCAAGATACTTACACTCTGACGGGTATTCACATTGACATTACACATCCAACGGAGCATATATATATATATATATATACTTAGATATATTTTTCCAAATATTTTTACAAATTTCACTACCAGTGGCCTAGCATGTATAAAAAGTCAATAGACGACATATTATTCAATACAAAATAGTGTAATGTAATCACAAGAGAAATTATCTATAACAGACAATTGCCTGTTATACATAATTTCTCTTGTGTTTAAATGTACACTATTATATATATATATATATATATATATATATATATATATATATATATATATATATATATATACATACATATATATATACATATATATGTATATATATATATATATATATATATATAGAGAGAGAGAGAGAGAGAGAGATACATACATACATGTGTGTATGCATGCACGTATGTGTTTCTATGCATACATACATACATACAAACATACATATATACATACATACATTTACAAACATTTATTACCCATGCGTTAACCTCTGCCTGCTAGAAATAGCAGCCAAATCTCACTGAAATCACAACACCACTGACTTTAGAAAGGAAGGTCACTTTAGATATTGTAGTCTTAGATACACAATGTCGGAATAAGATATAGAATGGGCACGTCGGAACATCTTTGATTATAGGTCTGTTTCATTTGTTGTCTTGGACGTAGTGCTACTGAACGAAAAACACCACCAAAGAACCCCTTCAAAATACCATCATTACCACTAGCATCATCACAAACAATCTTTTCTATCATCGCTCCCTATAAGTTTGACCAGAAGAAACAAATTATATATGAACCACTAACCACTGTTTGTAAATATCAACTTTCTGAGAGCTGGGAGACCTCGCCATTGACGTTGCCAAGAATAACTAGTACGTTGCTAAGGAAGTTGTGGATGCACATGCGTATGTGTGTTATTTATGCTAATGATTCATAACATGTTTGTGATGTACTTTTAATTCGTTCCCAGCCATGGCACTGGCTATGGTTGATGCTGTTTTAGCTCAAGTCAGGTAATATGTCCGTTTTATTCTTTTTGTTTTCATAAATTCAACTTATATTTTACTTTCCTATTTTGCTGTTTTATTTGTCTCTAAATTTTTCTTTACCTATAAGATGAAATGTTACATCAATTATTTTATTCGTTCATTCGCGTATATGTACATCCAACGGAATCATTGCGTTTTACATATTACATTTTATTTTTGCATATGCTTCTCACATACTCTTTCTATTCATCTAAAATACCCTTTTTAAATAGCTTTCGCTGTCATTTTATCATTCTACTTTCTATATCATCGCCTCTGTTTCTCCCCGACCACTGTCTCTCTCTCTCTCTCTCTCTCCATATATACCAAAGGTTTAGCTTTATGGCGTATCGTCAGACTCCTAAAACCTGTTGGTCCATGAGATCTTTAAAATATGGAGGGGGGGCAAGGGAAATCTAAAGGTAATCCCATAAACCGGCTTTCTCTATTTTTAATACTTCCTGCCTTTAGAGGGTGTTTCCTCTTTTCTTATTTATGTTTTCTACAAACGATACATATATTAGCATCGCATAGCCGGCCGTACCGCACGGATGCGATGTGATTCATTATTATTATTATTATTTAAAATACTTTGATTTAGCCCAATACATGTAAATCCTAAGGTGGCGAGCTGGCAAAACCGTTATCACGCCGAGCAAAATGCATAGTGGCATTTCGTTCTGAGTTCAAATTCCACTGTCACTGCATCGGCTAAGGTGTATGCCTATATATATATATATATATATATATATATATGTGTGTGTGTGTGTGTGTACACTGCACCATCTAAAGTGTTGAACGCATTACTATATTTACATTCTCTAAATATCATCTGTTGGGATATATATATACGTAAACATTCAATCTCTAAACATACTGTATACAAAACCTAAATACGACACTCACTTTTCACACATTTTGAACAGTTTTCTGTCTCATATGCATGCTAAGCATGCTTTTCATCCCCCAACTCCTCTGTCTTCTCTGTAACTAATGCGATGTATAAATGAAATAATCTCTTTTGTCTGGATCCAAATTTTGTGTCGCAGTCTTAGTTTGAAGGATTGATACCACACGCAATCTTAGTTTGAAGGGATTGGCACCAGATCATGTGATAATGTTACTTCAGATAGATCCTGGCGCTTGTATTCTTGGTGTGTGTGAGAATTATCTCTCATTTACATAATGCAATGAATCTGGGACTATGCCGTGGTCTTTTAGCCTTTTAATATCTCAGTGGTGTTTTTCGGACCTTAGAAGCTTCTTCTATGTTATCGTTCGACTTGCTAGAAATGGCAGCCAAATTACAAAATTTTGCCCTACCGTATTGCAAAAAAAAAAAGAAAAGAAAAGAGAAGAATGCATTAGGTAATGTAATCCTAGGTACCCTGAACCTGGAAAAAAATAATAATAAAGGCAAGATATTCACTATTGAAATGCCGTCCATCGTAAGAATACCCTGCGGACGTCAGCGATAATAAATGGTCCACATAAGTTGGAATTTTTCCTTTTTGACTGGGATTTTTCACATTTTTTTTCTCATAGTACTCTTGGGAATGATCTGGAACACCTTTTTAACAAAAAAAAATTTCGGAATTTTTTTTTTTTTTAACAACCGTCTGCCGTTTTTCGATTAATACCATAAACTCATTTATACTACTAGCAAATATTTTTTTGAAAATTGATGATTTTTCTCAACCCTGAACCTTACCTGTCATTGGATATGCTAGAAACAACAGCCAAATCTCCCTTTAATCACAAACCTTTTCGGCTGAAAATATAATCCCCGCCCCCACCCCGAAAAGGCTTCTCCTATAGTTTTAAGTGCGTAGTGCCACCAAAATAAGTCGTGAGAGAGGACGATGAGAAGGAAGGGTAAAAAAAGACATTTTCCGTTTCGAAAAATGTTTTTCTCTTTGTTAAAAAGATGCTCCAGATCATTTCCAAGAGCACCATGAAGAAATGATATCTGAAAACCCCCCGTCAAAACGTAGAAATTCCAACTTATGTGGGCCGCCTACTGCTGACGTCCGCCGAATTTCCATTCAGGGCTACTCTGAAGCTAAACAACATGAAGTTATATAACACGGCCTCTGCTCAGCTGGACCACAGTCCGAGAATATGATGGAGTTTCACATGTGTAATAATAGTGAGTTAAAACATTTCGTTTAACTGAGAGATTAGCCATAGATTTTGTAGATAAGACCCTCCACCAAAAGCGTTTATATTCTAAAAAAAAAAAAAGCAAGGGAGGTAAATCTAATGAGATCTGATGGAAAATACAGAAAATCTTCCAATATCTACGTGTGAGTGTCATTGTATCTGTGTTTGTCCCCCGCCATCGTTTGGCGGTATTGGTTTGTTTACGTCCTTGTAACAGTTTGGCAAAAAAGCCCAATAGAATAATATGTACCAGGCTTAAAAAAAAAATTACCGAAGTCGATTCATTTGGCTTAAAATTCTTCAAGGCAGTGCCCCAGCATGGCCACAATCAACTGACTGAAGCAAGTACAAATAAAAGATATATATGTAAATATATAAATATATTTATTAGTTTATATACATACATGTGTGGTTGTGTGGTTAGAAGTTCGTTTCCCAACCACATGGTTTCGGGTTCAGTCCCCTTGTGGGGCACGTTGGGCAAGTGTCTTCCACCCCATGCCAAGCAAAGCCTTGTGAGTGGATTTGGTTGACAGAAACTTAAAGAAGCCTGTTGTATGTGCGTGTGTGTGTGTGTGTGCTTGCATATACAAAGTGAGGGAATATAACAATACCAGTTATTGATGCAACAGGATGGGTAAGGGAAAAATAACTGTAGGTATTTCTTCTGCTTACTAATACAAATATATTGAGCACTCATAGTTTTACCAGTTGAATATGCTTTGCTGAAGATGTGCAATTAGACTAATTCCACTATTATGGTACATTTGGTGTATCTTCTAAATCTTTTAGCTAATTGATCTTATTAAAATAATCTCCCTTGCTTTTTCCCTTTTTTTTTCTTTCAGATTTTAAGCACTTTTAGAGTGATTTATAGCCTACTAATATCATAATGCTACCCATATATAAAATATTGTGACATGAAACTATCAAATTGTTACCAATATCAAATGACAGAATATGATGGTGAAGATTATGTTGTTTTTAGATTTTAAACTTCTTTAGAGGGAGGTTTTATCCATTAATTACATGGATCATCTTAGCTAATCAATTTTTTTTCAATTCATTCACTACATTATATTTGTGAGACCTTACTGTATTTTATTTATCCTATGTATGAGTGTTTGTGTGTGTGTGTGTATATATATATATATATATATATATATATATATATATATATATATATATAAGCTACAAGTGTTGGGTCACATGGGTCAATGACGAATGACTAAGTCCATTTGGCATTATGTCGTGCTTGAGAAGAGCCATCAAGCCAAGTAAAATCACAGTCATGGCAGATACTGCTGTCACACAAATGGCACCAGTACCAGTGGCATGTAAAAGCACCCAATACACTTTTGGAGTGGTTGGTGTTAGGAAGGGCATCCAGCCATAGAAACCATGCCAAATCAGATAGGTGTCTGGTGCAGCCTTCCAGCTTGCCAGCCCTGGTCAAACCATCCAACCCATACCAGCATGGACAACGAGTGTTAAATGATGATGATGATGATATATATATATATATATATATGTTAGCAAACTGTGTAAGCATGGACTAGTAATATTCCACACCGACATATATATATATATATATATATATATATATATATATATATATATATATATATATATATATATATATATATATATGTGTGTGTGTGTGTGTGTATATGTATACAACTGTTAGTGTTATATGTCATTGCCCTGCCTTGCCCCACCCCCCAGGAAATTGATATCATCTGACAACTAATCTCACTCACATGTCACTGACTAGCAGCAGCTAATCAAATATGGTTGCTGTTACTACTACTACCACTATTACAACCATCAACACCACCAACCCCATGGCCTGTATCCACAGAGAGAACCTCAGTAAAAGCTATCTCTGTAGAACTCTTACATTGTGGAAAGACAGAAATAACTTGTGCCTTACTGTGTTTAGCTTCTGTCTTTATGTGCTGAGTTCAAATTTTGATGCAGTCAGCTCTTTCTTTAGCTTTGACTCCACTCTGTGATGATTGACTGCAGCAGCTCTCACATAAACTTCTTCATGCAGTCATACATTGAAGTTGATTCCTAATCACACATTGGGATTCATTCATTTAAATGTACCCTCATCATCCCCATCGTCATCATGACCATCATCATTATTAATATTCGTTTCTCATGCTTGTATGGGTTGGAAAGTTTTCCAGAATCTATCGAGTCACAGGGCTGCATCACACACCAATGTCAGCTTTGGCATGGTTTCGATGGCTGGACGTCCTTCTTAACACCAACTACTTCACACAGGGTACTGGATGCTCTTATTGTGCCACTGGAACTGGTAAGGTCACCCAAGTAACTTCAAGATAGAAAAAGAACAGGAAAAAAAAAGACCCCCCCCCCCCATCTTGAAACTATAAATGTGGGGAGTGTTTGGGAGGGGCAGGTGGCTTTATGCCAGGTGTTGAAAGGCTAAAGTATGATAGAGGGACAAAGCACAGGTGTCTTATTATAGAGGAGACACACACACACACACACACACACACACACACACACACACACACACACACACACACACACATATATATACACACGATGAGCTTCTCTCAGTTTCTGTCTACCAAATCCACTCACAAGGCTCTGATCAGCCCGAGGCTATAGAAGAAGACACTTGCCCAAGGTGCCATGCAGTGGAACTGAACCCAGAACCATATGGTTGGTAAGCAAGCTACTTACTGTACAGCTGATCCTATGCCTTTAATCTTTAATCTTTTCTTTTACTTGTTTCAATCATTAGACTGTGACCATACTGGGGCACTGCC